>NC_141156.1:132322056-132475867 GCF_053477565.2 Lygodium microphyllum
TCTAAATTAAATTTACTTTACTTTTCTTTTGCATAATTAGGTGGTTGCTTCCTTTCATTATCCCACTAATAAACAAGGTTCATTAACATAGCCTTTAGCACATGACAAACACTTCAAGCCCCCTACTTGCAGATACATGCATCATAATTTTATTAATTGGTATTGAATTACATCTTTTCCATTTTAGACACAAAATAGTTATTATACTTAACATTATGCTGGCCTTTGTATTCCTTCCATATCAAAAGCCTTTATGCAAGGAGATCGTGTGCCTAGATGGTAGAGTGGCACGATAGTGTGATGGTTGTTCCCTCTATCTAAGGAGATATGTAAATGAGTTCAAAAGACTAAGGATGGTACAACACTTGAAGAAAGAGCACAATTTAGATGTCGACATTCTAGTATACAAGGTTGGTCATCCTAGTACAAATGACACCACCCATGCCAATGTAGCAAAGCCATGTACCCATACCTATATGCACCAAAGTCAAAATAGATCCTTCCAAAAGAAGAGAAAGCTTGAAATAGCAATGAAGTTTGAGTCTACTACCCTAAATAGAGCTCATTTTGCATGGGATTGATCCCTAAAGACACAAAGGCTTCTATAAATATGGGTAACAATATTTCATAAAGCCATCAACAAATGCATGGTTGAAAAGTCTATCAAGTTAAAAAGAATTCAAAACAAAATAGATTAGGGATATAAGAAGCACATAAGATATATTTCTAGTTTTAATTATTGTTTTCACTTTTTATATTTGTTTGGCATGTACAAGGAGTTTATATTTATTCAATGTTTCTCAATATAGGCATGGAAAATGGTATCTCTGTCAAGAATCGCGTGGTGGGGGAACTTGCTTGAGCTGCTACGCCAAACACACATTGTATACACAAGAGAAAGCTCACTCAAGAACATAAGAAGAGAGATGGAGGCCAAAAACGTTTTCTTGTTGATTTCTTCTTCTTCTTCCACACACTATCCAATGTACACAAAGTATAGATAAGATACAACATAAAGGAAAGTGGCCTACTAAGTCAAACAAAGCATAACAGACTACACTAATCAACTGGTGCTATATCTTTGCCAACTGTAGGTAGGTGTAACAAACTAAATATAATAAGTGCTAAGTTAGTGGCCATGTGAGTATCATAATGACCACCAACATGCTAAGTGTAGATGTGTGGACCCATCCTGCCAAGCAGTCCATCATCAATGTCTACACATGTTGAGTCTGCCATCTCAACACTCCCCCTCAAGCTCAACTCTATTTCTGCAACTCCAAGTAAGCTTCAGAACTTTTGAAGCTTCTCTAGACCCAATGGCTTTGTGAAAATATTAGTTATCTGATCTCTCCTGCAAGTCAAGTACCTTCTCTCTCACAAAGTGGTAGTGCACCTCAATGTGTTTTGTCCTAGCATGGAACACTAAATTCCTAGCTAGCTATATGATGCTCATGTTGTCATAATGAATTACAACTGGACCATCTCCCTGCACATTCAAATCACCTAATAACTTTTGCAACCATACCACCTCACATGATGCCATAGCAGTACCTCTATACTCAGCCTCCGTACTCGATAAAGCAACTATAGGTTACTTTTTTCTGCTCCATGTAACTGCTGCACTACTAAGGGAAAACATGAATCCACTAGTAGATCTTCTGTATGACATGCTACCAGCCTAATCTGCATCTATGTATCCAAAGACCTATACATCCTTACCTGCCTCATTAAAAAATCCATAAAGTAAGGTGGACTTTACATACCTCAATATACATCTAACTGCATCCAAATGAGGCTTTCTAGGCATCTGCATAAACTGATTGAAGACAAGGCCAACAGCATAACTCAAGTCTAGCCTTGTGATAGTCATGTAAATCAAACTCCCTACTATCCTCCTGAACATAGTAGGGTCTTCTATCTCATCCCCAACGTTGGCACTCAACTTCACATTTTGCTCCAATGGTACTAAAAGAGGCTTACATGCTATCATACCATACTTGGATAACATATCCAAGCCAAATTGCCATTGGGATAGACATATATCATCATCACATCTTATCACCTCAATACCAAGAAAGTATCTCAACTCACCCAAATCCTTCATCTCAAACTTCTTCTTTAGGAAATCATTAACTTCAGTAATCTCATTGTCATTGTCACCTGTAATAATCAAATCATCCACATAAATGACTATGATGACCAAACTTGCATCTCCCCTTCTCACATAAAGTGAGTGATCAACATTGGAAATACAAAATCCAATATTAACAAGATACTCTCCAATCTTGTCATGATCTAGGTGCCTGCTTCAATCCATAGAGCTCCTTCTTTAACATGGACACATATATGGGATGCTCTAAATCCTCATAACCTATCGACTGTTTCATATACACTTCTTCTTGCAATTCACCATACAAGAAGGCATTCTTAACAACCATTTGCTACAAACTCCAACCTTTGGCTGCTTTCACAAGGCAATCATGCATCATCTAATAGTTGCCATCCTAGAAACTGAACTAAATGTCTCTTCATATTCTATGCCATATGTTTGAGCATAGCCTTTTGCAACCAGCCTAGCCTTATACCTACTAACAAAACCATCTGCATCATGCTTGACTTTGTAAACCCACTTATAGCCAATAGCTTTCTTACCCTAAGGCAAGGGTACTAAATCCCAAGTCTTATTGGCTCCTAATGCAGCTACCTCCTCATCCATTGTTGCATCCCAATGAGCATGACCAACAGCATCCTCAAAACAAGTGGGTTCAACATCCTCAACTACATTCACCATATAAGCATAATGTTGAGCTGCATAACCTTCAAAACTAAATCTTTTAACATGGTATCTGACCCTACTAGACCTACGTACCATTGGATCACTCAATGGAGCCTTTACATTACTATGAGCTCTCTATACACCTGGTGTCCTGACTAAAGGAATACCAAGCTCATCATCCAAACTCTATGAACCACTAAAATCTCCATCAAATCCCAAATGACTAGTAGATGCATCGTTACCACCCAACACTTTCTCCTTTCCTTTGTCTTTGCCTGCAACACTTATAGATCCACCTAAATATGTGGGGCTACTCCTTAGTCTCCCTAGACCAAGGGCTCACTGTAGGTGTAGTACTAGATGATGTTTCTGGTCCACTAAGACTCTGTGATTCTTACTTTTCTTTCTACATATAGCTATCATGATCATTATCATTATCTAATACATCACCAATTGGTGCATACCCTAAAGAGTATCCAATAAAAATACATTTTTCAACATTTGGACCAAGATTCTTCTGTAGCTCATCTAGCACATGAACATATGCAACACAGCCAAATACCTTCAAGTGTGATACATCGAGCTTCTTGCCAGTAAAGCATTCTTTGGGATTCATCCCATGAACTCTAATTGTGGGGGTTCTATTCATAAAATAGACAGCAATATGGATACCTTCAGACCAAAAATGTTTTTACATATTCTTTTCAAACATTAATGCCCATGCAACTTTTGCAATATGCCTATTTTCTCTTTCTGCAACCCCATTTTGATGTGGGGTATATCTGCAAGTAAATTGTCTATTTATCCCATGAGTCCTCAAGATGCCACTAAACTCATTAGAGAGGTACTCTTCCCCTCTATCTGATCTCAAGCACTTCACTTTCAAGCCTATTTTTGTGTTTCAATAGCTGCCTTGAAAGATTTGAAGTGCTCAAATACATCACTCTTTTCCTTCATGAAATATACCCATAGCTTCCTTGAGCAATCATCAATAAATGTGACAAAGTATTTGCTACCACCAAGAGATACATTATGTGTAAGCCCCAAACATCTGTATGCACTACATCAAGTATATTTTTGCTCACTTCTCTATCATGTGAGAAGGATTGTCTTGCTTGCTTACCAAATTGGCATGCTTCACAGACTTTATGAAATTTTGCAACTCTAAAGGAAGGCAACCCAATAACCAATCCTTTGGACTGCATTAATTTCATCCTTTGCACATTTGCATGTCCAATACGTTTATGCAATATTTTAATGTCTGTAGCCACTCCATTTCCTTTAACATACATAGTAGCATCCATTGCAAGAATTCCAACATCTAAAGTGAACATGTGGCTAACTCTACTTCCTTTTGTGACCAACCTACACTTATCATTAAAGTCTTCTACAAAACAATCATTTGCATTGAATCGAACCTGCAACCCTTGCTCCACCATTTGGCCAATAGACACTAGATTCTTTGTGATTGAATGTACATGTAATACATCTATGAGACTCTTTGTCTGGCCATCATGCAAGGACAAGGGAACCTTTCCAATGTGTGAAATTAGGTAGCATGAATCATCACCCATCTGCACATAATCTGGATTTTTTAAGTCTTGCATCTCTCCAAACCATTCAACATGGCTGGTCATATGATTAGATGCACCTGAATTGACATACCATACATCATCATGTGTCCCCTTTCTTGTAACTGCATTCATCATATGCTACATAACAAACAAACGCTCATTTTTGTCTTCATTCTGTCGTAAAGATGATGCATAGTTTCCTTAGTGCAGTTTACCACTATAAATATCATCCTTCTTAGCATAACAATGGGATACAATATGACCTGTTTTGCCACAATAATGGCAAACAGTAGCAAAATTTCCAGAACCTTTGTCCTCCAATCCACCTCTTCCTCTAGAGCTCCCCCTGCCTCTAAAGTTTCGTCGACTTCTCGAAACTTGCATTTTACCAAATTGCTAATTAAACCTGTTTTGTTGGTTATCGCAAGCACGTCCCATACCATGGCCCTTAAAGAGGATCTACCATGTCCCCTTCCTGAACTTGAGTAAAATGCATATTCACCATTTCTTTTAGACGAGTCACCTTGCATATTGATCTCTTCAGTAATCATGAGAGAGACCAACTCATCAAAATTTGGAAATGGATTCCATACATATACTGAAGTAACAAATGATTTTCATGCCTTCTCATTACTAAGGCCACTCAAAGTGGATGAAACCAAATCATCATCATCAGGCATTGCATCAATCGCTTCTTAAATCATCTGCAATGCTCCTCACCTTCAAAATATACTCATTGACAGTCATTTTTCCTTTCTTCAAGGTATTCAACTCTTGCTTGAGTTGAATCTTTTGTGCCTTTGTATTTACTAAAAACATGTTCTCAAAAAATTTCCAAGCTGCATGTGAAGTTTCTACATTCTTGATATGTCCCAGCATCGTATTATCAATGACTAAAGATAGCCAGTATATCACCTTTTTTCTTTTACATTCCATTCTTTCCATGTCTTTAATTTATGTGCAGTCGAGGGATACCCACCAGCTCTGACTCCTTTTCTTCACTTGAAACAAACTTATAAAGGCCCTTTCCAATGAGGAAGTTCGTCACACAAAACTTCCATGAAGGGTAGTTGTTCTTGTCAAGCTTCTCAATAATGGGATTTCCACTGTTCTTTGCCATTATTACAGAAAAGGATACAACATAGCAAGCTAGTCTTCTCCAATCTTTCATAACAAGTGCACATCAATACACCAACCTTTTTCATTGATTGCTCAATAGTACATGTAATCTATAACCTATTTGCAGATAAACTTTATGTTTACTTCCTGGAAAACACCTCAAAAATTACAGATTCGAAATCTGTGACATGTCATCCACTTTAGGTCAATACAGCCAAAATCATAGTGACCCCTTAAACTGTTATCCGCAACCTTGCAACTCTAAAATAGGGCCTGAAACTGCCTTAGATGCCCAAAAATTTTTTAAAAGTGTGATGGTCTCAAATACCCATGTGAGACCCTCTCGGGACCCCGTCTTTAAGCTCCAGAGAAGTGTTAGATCCATTGCTCAACATTGCCATCTTAACACCTCAATACATCACGGGACACCCCAACATGACACGAAACATGACATGGAATGCGACATGCTCAACAGTTTGCATAAGGGTCCATCTTGAGGGCAGCATGTCATATTCATAGAAATAAAGTATGTATAAGTTAGTCGGAGGTGCAATAAGGGCCTTTGTCACACGTGGAGAGTGGAGCTATTAACGCGCTACAACACAACTCAAACCAATTGGGGTGAGGGAGATCAAGCGAAAAACGCCCTAAAGGGCTTACTACAGAACATACAGTGCTCTGCTCGCACACCAAATCTCACAGCAATCTGAGATTTTCACTCTACCCTACTTCCGGTGCCTCCACAAGCACTATCCAAGAGAAAGAGTGGAAGAACGTGAGAGCTTCTTACTTGTTGCTTGCTTGCTCGAACTTTGCTTCTTTTCCTTCACTTCAACCTTCAAAATTAGCCTCTCTCAGTGGTGCTTCTCTGATACCATGTCAAGAATCTCATAATGGGGGGGCTTGCTTGAGCTGCTACGCCAAAACACACATTGTATACATAAGTAGAAGCTTGCTCAAGAACACAAGAAGAGAGATGGATGCCAAAAAAAAATTCTTGCTGATTTCTTCTTCTTCTTCCACACATTATACAATGTACACAAAGTATAGATAAGATACAACATAAAGGAAAGTGGCCTACTAAGTCAAACAATACATAACAGACTACACTAATCGGCTGGCGCTATATCTTTGCCAGCTGCAGGTAGCCGCAGGTAATAAGTGATAAGCCAGTGGCCATTTAAGTGTCATAATGACCACCAACGTGCTAAGGGTAGACATGCAAACATATCTAGCCAGGCGATCCATCATCAATATCTGCACGTGTTGAGCTTGCCATCTCAACAATCTCATGGAGAGCAAAAACTTGTGAGACTAAAGGTGTTGAATGTAACAATGATGTAGTTGAATATTTTGAAGATGGTGATGATGGTATAGTTGGTGATGATATGGCTAGACATCATGATCAAGATGTTATTGGTGATGGAGATCATGTCCCAAATTTGACTCCTTAGCTATGTGGTTTGATAACTAAATTTGGACTCATTAGCTACATGGTATGACATGGAGATCATGACCCGAATTGGACTCCTTAGCTATACAAAGAGTGAATTATTCCATATCTATGACTTGTTTTCTAGTCTTACTATCACTATTTAGAGGTCTTAATCTTGAGGTGCAACCCGCACAACCTCTAGGTGAGTCATAATGTAGTTTTTATATTGTAGTTCTTTCTTTCTTGATCAAATCTTATCTTATCTATTGCCATTGGTATCTCTTCGCTATCATGATCTAAGTAGGCTATACATGCTTATACATTTATGATCTCTAATGACATTATTGAGCCACATTGCATAGGAGGAAGTCTTGTGTAGATGAGCTGCTAGAGATGGCTCAATGGAAGTTAATAGAATACTATTTATATTTGATCTATTATAGTATAGCGTGTGCTTAATAGTATTCTTAGTACCATGAATTTCTATACATGCTAGAACTAGGTGTGCATATGGAGATTAGATCCTCAAGGTCATCCCTAATGGTTGTGGTTGATACTATAGTAACACAATTAATCATTGGCTCAGAGGCATCCACTCAAAGCCTCAATCTATTTGGTTTGTAAGTAGCTCATTATTCGCGCATCATAGTAGATTGTTATGTGTGCAATTGGGTTTGTTGGTTTGGTAGTTTAAGCTTCTCTTCCAAGTGGATGGAGCATACCCTTATCACTAGAGATTCTTAAGAGGGTGTGCTCCATTGATAGCTTATGGTACTCTATTGTAAATGGGGCATGTTTAAAATCAAAAGTGTTGATAAATTTCTTTTCTAGAATGAATGCATCAAGATTGAACTTTGTATTTTTGCCAGTTGACTTCAAGTAAATATTTGCATGATTGAATTAAAGTGTTGAGAGTGAAAAAAGATTGAATTTTTTATTAATTTTTGTTATTTTTGATGGATTTAGAGTGATGTATGGTTGATAATGGAAGTGTTTGAGAGTGTTTTGGATGTTATTGATTATGTTTTGGAAGATCGTGATGATTCTCAATAGAGATATGAATCTCTGTCATGTTCGGATAGGTTCTGTTGAGGTTCTGATTGGTTCTGTATACCTTCTGTATAGCTTCTGTTTTGTTCTGATTGTCTCTGTATAAAGCATAGATTGATGATTAATGAATATTGAGATCTTTTGGAAGCCTATTGAATATTTTTTGATAGTTTGGAATGGTTTTAGTATGAGTTATGAGGTTTTGATGACCTTCTATGACCCTCTGTAGACCTTCTGTAGAGCCTCTATCTCTGCTCTGTAACTATTTGGTAGTTGTTTTGGTACTATACTGTACTGTTCTGTAGACCTTTTGTAAGTGTTCTGTAGAAAGTATGTGTGACTTTGGGAAAGTTTTCTAACTTTTAAAAAGGATTAATCTAGGTTCAAAAGAGCTAAAACAAATGGAAGAAGCAGCTAGCTGAAGACTGAAGAGAAGACTGAGTGACAGTGACAGTAGTGAGCTGTGAAAAGACACTGTAGTGGCTATGGTGACTCTTCATATCAGGCATACCTCTTGGGAGGTGCATCCATGACCTAAGAAGGATTATTGAGAGTTATTATGAGAGTATTGTAGTGAGGAGATGATGTACTATTGATAGAGAGAGAGAGAGAGGGAGAGCCATAGATAGTCAATTCTATCAAAACAGTGTAACTGTATATGAGAGATTGAGAGAGAAAACTATGAACACATTGAAGAAGAATATAATGTGATTGATTTCCATTCAAAGATGGTGTATTCCTTTATGTTCCTTGTTGTATTGATGGATTCTATGAAGATGTTGAAGATTATGGTTGATTCTATCAAATCCGTGGGAGATATCTACTATGATGTTGCATAAAGATTTGTTGTTTTCTTTGTTTTGATGGTCAAAAGAATGAAATAAAAGCTTGTTGATGTTACAATATAGATTTTCTTGCAGTAGAATCCCCTTTTCCTTGGTGTTCCTCTTGGGGCTCCATGTTTTTGGTGCGCAGCTGGGGAAACTTGCCATCAACAAGCATTAGAAGAGGTTGAAAGTGAAGGAAATGGCATTGCCAAGAAGAGGAGAATTCAATGGATGTTTGCAAGTTCCTTCTTCCACTGAAGAGTTGAAAATTATCATTATCAAAGCTACTTTCCACAAGAAGTTCATCCCACAATGGCGGAAACATATCACCATCATGATGCATGCTCTATGTGGTGGACTGTTTCCTCTTCCTGTTGAAGCAGCAGAAACTTGCATCTTGGTGGCAAACTATTTGGGAACAAACTGAAGAGCAGAAACAAAGACAATGACCACCCATGGAAGATTTGGCATTCATTGAGAAGTTTCTAGACATCATCAAGTGGGACATTGTGAAGAAGCTTCAAGAGTCGTGGTCTGTAGAGGTTCACGAAAACAAGAAGGAAAAGAGTTGGAATTTGTTCATGGATGCTCAACAGCAAGATACGTGGGATGCTTGGTGCACTGACAATCTTCTGTTTGTCCAATTAGCAACCCACTGGAAGTTGGTAGACAGACTGTTTTTCACAACATACAATGTTGAAACCCTAAGAAGCTCGCATTATTATAATGACACAATAACAATCGTAAGAAGAATGAGTTTTGATACTTTCAGAATGGAATATCTTCCCCTCTGTAGTGGTTTGAAAGCCGAATTCAGAGATGTTGAAAAGAATGAAGGAGAAGAGATGTTGGCCAGAGAATCCTCTAGAGATTGAAGCCCTCTCCGATACTATCCTATTGAGTATAGACCAACTGATTGGAGCCAAGCCCCTAATGAATGATGCAATCAAGAGGCAAGCATTTAAACAAGTCCAAAGGTACGTAAGAAGAGAGAAGGAAAAAATCAAAGCTGAGAATGAGCTCGCAGCAAAAGCCTCCTTTGACGCCCTAAGCACTCTTTATAGAAGTCCCCATGGCGACTCAAGGTTCCCTTCCTAGTCAGATTCATCCTAGAAATATTGATGGCAGGCCAGCAAATGTAGTCCCATTGCCAGTTTTTAAGGGAGAGTACAATGAAGACCCTAATCTTCATGTAGCAGAATTTATGGTAGCATGTGTGGCTAACAATGCCAGAACCCCTGAGCATTGGTTAGCAATATTCCCCGCCACTTTCAAGGGCGCGGCATTTCAGTGGTATGAGAGACAAGCAACAAGAACGCACATGGGACGAGGCCTTCCTCACTAAATTCAGGAGTGAAGGTTTCGAAGAGCAGATACAAGAGGAGTTCATGAACCTAAGTCAGTCCTCTGGAGAAAGAGTAGAAGCTTATGTCTCGCGAATGGAATCCATCCTGAAGAGATGGACTAACCATCATTTGGACGAAGGTATCCAGAAAGGAGTGTTTCTCAGGGGCCTACAACCAGAAGTTCGCAAGTTCGTGGAATTGAGAAGACCAATCAATCTGCAAGCTGCAGTGGAAGGTGCAAGATTGTATGACGAAGTTGAAGCAAGGCTGTCAATGACTCCAGGGAGAGGAGTCTTACCTCCTCCCATGCCAGGAATGGTATACCCACCAAATGCAATCCCAGGGACAGTTCCCTACCCCTATTCCCAGATACAAATAGTGTCGCAGTATAATGCACCTAATCCACTGTGGTCACCACAGAAGTATCAAGAAAGAGCTTATGGATGTGACTACAGAGCAGCTACAGATGCTGAAGGTGAATACCGCCAACATATCCACTCCTGTGGGAGTTGGAAGAGATGTGATATGCTCTAATACATGGTGCGGAATGTGTCATCAAGCGGGACATTTAGCCACTGAATGTACCCAAAAATCAACCATTCATGGAGCCTTCTGTTCCTACTATTTACGGAAGAACCATACAGAGGATATTTGCTCTCTGAAAGAAATGCATGAACGAAGATAGAAGGATGAAAATGCAAGATTCAACTTGCTAGAATCCAAAATGACAACACAGGATATTGGACCAAAGCCTAGAGAATTTGGTCCTAATTTCGGTCCAAGGAGGTTTCCCTCTCAAAGTTATAGAGGACGACAGTCTGGCGGTGGTCAGAGATCAGAGGTGGAATGTTATAGGTGTGGAGAAAAGTGACATATCTCCCCGAATTGTCCAAACCCTAGACGATCTGTGGATTACAAGCCCTTATGTAGCCGATGCAAAGGAAAAGGCCACATTGCAAAAGGACTGTCCAAGTCTAGCCCCTGTAAAGGCCAATGGCACTAATAGCCAATAGAAGGCACAAGAGCCTGCCTCCAATTTGGTAGAGTTGGAAGTTGCCGTTGTCACGCGCACCAAGAAGAAGGAACCAGTTTGTTCAGAACGAAAATAACTCTCATGCCAAGACTGTGAAGTTCAGCCCGCCAATAGAGGGACAAAGCAATACAGAATAGAACAATGCAGTATATAGCACTGTAGTGCCACAGAGAGTTACAGAGACAATCCCAGAAACAGGACCAGAGACCCAAGAGATAGATGATACAAAAGCACTTTTAGAAACAGAGGAAGTACCGATGCTGCAATTATTAGAAGAAAAAGAAAAGATGAAAATGGATGTAGCCCCATTCCCTAGTAGGCTGGAGAAGCCTATAGATCCTATCAAAGATTATGACTTGGTCAAAGACCTAGACACTTTTAAACCAAACTTAACATTTTGCAAGTTATTGATGCTGTCCCCCAGCTGCCGAAAGAAATTCAAAAGCATCTTAACAAGAAGACGTGGACTAAGGATCGCTCCTTCAACAGCGACCAAGACCAATTAGGCCCCAAAGCCTGTAAAAGAAGTAGATGTGGCTAGCGCCTTCCTAGATCTTGGAACCCCAAAGATTAGTGTGTGGATAGAAGGATGCTTAATTTCAGATGCATTTATTGATGGAGACTCATCAGTAAACATAATGACGGATGTGACAATGAAGAACTTAGGGTTGCAAGGAATTCAACCTACACAGTGGCTTATCATATTGGCAGACCAAAGCAGAATTAAACTGTTGGGCACCCTTCCATATGTAAAAACAACCCTTGCAGGAAGAGATTATTGGCTGACATATTTGGTGGTCAAACCAAATTCTTATGGGACCTCATACCCTTTGCTATTGGGAAGACCTTGGCTTTTTGAAGCAAGAGCCAAGACGGACTGGTTCAAAGGAACCCTAACCCTAGGCAGAGGACCCAACAAAGTGGTATTGAAGCTATATGGATCTCAAAAAGGCAATAGATCCACATCCATTGAATTCATAACTGACTCTTCCAACAAGATAATAGATGGTACAACAGGAGACGAAGAGGTTGTCAAACAGATCTTTCCTAAGAAAACAGAGACACAATCCCTAACAGTAGGCACTGTAAGCCAAATGCCAAGGGAAGCAAAGTCCTTGTCCATGGGAGAATACCTCCTGCCTCAACTAGAATTAACTTCTGAAATAACCTCTGACAATGAAATAGAAGCATGGATGTATTGTTCTCCTTGTTACGTGACAGTCACAGAGACAGAGCAGAGACAGAACTGATATAGAGCAGTTACAGATACAGAGACAGAGCAGAGACAGAACATAGACAGAGCAGATACAGAGACAGTCATAGAAACAGTAACAGACACAAAGCCAGAGCCAGAGCTAGAGCCAGAGCCAGAAGCAGAGTCAAAGGCAATGACAGAAGCAGAAGCAGATGCAGAGGCAAAAGATCTGTTCTTCTCCTACAAAGCCTCTGCAAAAGTAGAGACAGAGCCTTCAAAGGAAGAGAATGACAATGATGAGAAAGAAAATGAAGTAGGTTATGAAAGTGTAGATGAATAATTTCCTCTGATAGTGGATGATCTTGCCGATGTCCCTACAGAGACCTCAGAGGCCGAAAATCTCAGGGTACTGGATGGAATGACCATGGTTCCATTTGGGTTGGCCAATGGACCACAAAGTATACAGAATTTGTATAAGCAATGGATTAAAAGCATAAAAATTAAGTTCACCAGTGGCTCCTGTCGCCCTGACCGTTTAGTCCAGAGAAAAGATGATGATGATGCTCCTGGTCAACAGAAGTCAAAGTCCTCAGAGCCACGGCCCCTAGAAGGTTTGTGCTATGTGACATTCCTAGACGCATCCTCTGAAGATGAATATCTAAGTCCAGAAGAAATTACCACTCATACAGAAGCAAACAAAGCTCTGATACCCTTTCTACAACCTCAACAGACAAATGAGTCATATGTTCAGAAGGAGGACACTAGTTCTAGCAGAACATCAGATGAGGATACTACTCTCTTGAAAGAGTCAGACCTCTATCCAGAAGCAATCCGTGGCACATTTATCCGTGAAGTCGAAGGTGAAAGACAAGTAACATTCCTGGATACTAACGATAATGAACGTCGCCTAAAAGTGAGTCGCAATCTTCCACAAGAAGAACTAGTGGTCCTCCGAGACTTATTAAAGGAGAACTTAGATGTGTTTGCTTGGTCATATAAAGATCTAAAGGGAATTGATCCCACAGTATGCCAGCATCACATTGACCTGAAGCCTGATGCCAAACCTGTAAGGCAAAGACAAAGACGTATGAATCCTAATTACTCTGCTCTGGTGAAGGCTGAATTATTGAAACTTCTTGAAGCTGAGTTCATTTATCCCGTGGTTAACAGTGAATGGGTTTCGCCCATTGTGGTAGTACCCAAGAAGAACGGGAAACTTCGAATATGTGTCGACTTTCGAAAGCTCAATTCGAAGATAAAGAAGGATCATTTTCCTATCCCTTTTACAGACCAACTATTGAACAGTGGCAGGCCATGAGTTGTATTCCCTCTTGGATGGATTCAGCGAATATAACGAAGTCCAAATTGCAGAAGAGGACCAATCTAAAACCACCTTCACCACAAAATGGGGGACCTATGCCTATAGAGTGATGCCATTCGGGCTCTGTAATGCTCCTACCACCTTCCAAATAGTAATGATGGCTACCTTCCAGAATCATCTGCATGATTTCATTGAGGTGCATCTTGATGACTTCTGTGTCTATAGTTTGATCCGAGAGCACTAGCAACACTTAGAGCAATGTTTTGACAGATGCCGAGAGTATGGGATTTCTCTCAACCCCGACAAATGTATCTTTGGTGTCTCATCGTGAGTTCTTTTAGGCCATATTATCTCTGCACAAGGGATTGCAACAGACCTGGCAAAGATTGAGAAGATTGGCTCCTTAATAGCACCAACAAACCTCAAGCAATTGAGAGGATTTCTTGGCCATGTGGGCTACTACATAAGATTTATTGCACATTTTGCAACCAAGGCAACCCCTCTGCACAAGCTCCTAAGGAAAGATGCAGATTTCCTTTGGAGTAATGACTATGAAGAAGCCTTTAATACCCTAAAACAATGCCTTATCCAAGCACCTATCTTGAAGCCTCCTGACTGGACGAAGGAGTTCCATGTGCACACAGATGCATCAGTTGAAGGGCTAGGTGATGTCCTATGTCAAAAGGGCCCCTCTAAATTAGATCAACCAATTTATTATGCAAGCCGAAAGGTCACTGATAGGGAACAGAACTACACAGTGACAGAGCTTGAGTGCTTGGCAATGGTGTTTGCACTAGAGAAGTTTTGACACTATCTATTGTCAACACATTTCAAGTTCTACGTGGATCATGAAGCTTTGTCCATACTGATGAACAAAGCAGATGTTAAAGGACGATTGATGAGATGGTTACTCCTATTCCAGGAGTTCGATTTTGAAGTGATCACTAAGTCTGGCCGTTCCCATGTCCTAGACGATCATCTATTACGAATTCCTCAAACAGAAGAAGAGGAACAAGATGATCCTGGTCTTCTTGATGCTTCTTTGTTTCTAGTTGAAACAGTTACTCCTTGGTATGCAGACATAGCCAACCTCCTGGCATCTCAAGCTTTGAGAAGAAGAAGCTTCTGTTAGAATTAGCACCCTACACTTTGCTAGGAGGTGCATTGTACAAAAGAGGTAAAGATGAAGTACTGCGGAGATGTGTTGCAGGGGATGAAATCTACATAGTATTGAAAGCATGCCATGACGAACCCTGTGGTGGACACTCCAGTGACAGCTAGAAAGGCTCTGTTGGGGGGATACTAGTGGCCGACCGTCCACAAGGATGCATATGACTATTGCAAGAAATGTGATGCTTGTTAGCGAATGGGGAAACCCACCAAAACAAGTGCCATGCCACTGCAACCCATTCTTCCCCTAAAGCCATTCGAGAAGTGGGGGATTGATTTTGTGGGTCCCATTGATCCACCTACCAAATGGAAGCAGAACAAATACATCTTAGTATGTATGGATTATGTGACAAAGTGGTGTGAAGCAAAAGCCCTGAAGCGAGATGATGGTAACAGCGTAGCCATGTTCATGTATGAGAATATTATCACCCGTTTTGGTAGTCCCCTTGAGCTGGTAAGTGATAGAGATACTCATTTCCTTAACAAAATCATGGAGGAGTTGACGGAACTGTATAAGATCCGCCATTGTAAGTCCACTCCCTATTACCCTAGAGCCAATGGCCAAGTTGAAGTCACCAATCGCATCCTTTGCTCGATCTTGATAAAAATGATTGCCGCACATCGTCGCTACTAGGATGATCAACTTACAGAGGCCCTCTGGGAATACAGAACCTCTCATAAGGAAGCTACAAGACAGACCCCTTTCCAGCTAGTGTATGGTACAGAAGTCGTCTTCCCTGTTGAGCTGGAATCGCCCTCTTTGCGAGTGCCAGTTAAAGAACGCTTGGGAGATGATGAGTCACTGCAGTGCCTGTTGGGGGTAAAGGCGCCTCCGCCATGCCGCCCCGTGTATTACTACACTGACAGTACCCGCCACTGCACACTGCAGGTGGCGGGCGCCCGTCACGTCACTTTATTCTTTATTCTTTTAGTGACAGTTTGAATAAAGGAAGGCCCGGTCACACATTGTGACTGTAGGAGTTCCCATTTCTTGTCTCTCTCTTTCTTGCTCTTGCTCTCCCGCCATAACTCGCGTGCAAGCTTCGATCCTTCTCACCTTTCAACTGGTATCAGAGCTTGGCATTCTCTTGCTCGAGCTCGACTCGGTGCTTCCCGACTTTCGCATCGACTCGCTTCACGCATTGGGTCTCCATCCCGGCAGCCATAGCCGACCTCTTGAGCTCCCGACTCTCCCCGGCTTCCCGAGCTCCATCCTGGCCTTCTTGAGCTTCATCAGGGCCTTGCCCTTGAGGTATTGCTTCAGCATTTGCAGGCATTTGAGTGTATTCTCAGATTGAAACAGGGCAGGAACAAAGGGCAGCCACTCTTCTTGAGCTCCATAGCTCATATCTTCCCTCCCCTTTGCATTGGGCCTTCATGGCTTGGTATGTGCCTACCTTGGGCCATCATTGAGCCCCCCATTACCCCCTTTTCAGCCCATGTGGAGCAACAGCAAGTTCAGCACCAACAGGGCAGATTGCATCATTTTTGCCAGGCTGTGAGCACTCATCTACTTCAGCTCCACACTTGGCCATTGCTTCTTGCTCTCTACCTTGATCAAGAGGGCTATAGACTTCATGTTTGATGTCATTCAAGCTTTAGGTATTGGTCTTGATCTTTCGGGGCTGATTTCTTCAGATTTGGGACTGTCATAAACTGTCATAACAGGCTGAAAACAGGGCAGCACCATTGGCATTAGCATTTGTTGCTTATACTCCATTCCGGTTGTGCTATTTGATGCCCGTATGCGGTCTACATGATGCCTAGTGCCTTGGGAATGTATGCACATGATTATGCCATGATTTTGGCTTGAAATATTGGCTGATTTGGGACTGTTATTTACTGTTATACAGTGCTGGAAACAGGGCAGCCACACTTGGCATTGGCATTTAATGCTTATACTCTACTCCGGTTACCTTGTTTGATGCCCGTATGCGGTCTACTTCCTACCCGGATGTATTGGGGATGTATGCATTTGGTTTGACCATGATTTTGGCTTGAATTTGGGGCTGAAATCTACTGTTTAGAACAGTAAATACATGCTGGAATAACAGTGGGCTGAAGGTACTTTACATGCTTTGGCACTTACCTACCGATACCGGATGTATGCTTTGAGCTTTGGCATGATATCTCTGACATTTGGGGACGACTTGGAGCATATGTATGAGATTATGGGATGCTTTTGAGCTTCGCATTAGCTCCGTCTTCACTGGCATTTGGACCGACTCGGCATGCTCGTGGACCGCCTATGCCTCATGTCTCTGCTTGACAGTTAGGCTTTTGCATTACATGCTTTGGTTCGTGACATATGCTATTTGGTTCGTGTATGCCATACCGACATTTGGAGCTTGGATTTGGATGTATTTGAGCATTCCCGGCTTACTTGATCACTGATCTTGGTTGCTATTTGGATGTCATTGAGTTGACCGAGAGCTTATTTGGTCTTATGTATTGCTTCATGGTTAATACGACCGGTGCTTCATGTATGTCATGCTCTCTCGGATGCGCTTGATGCATTGACAGGGTCACTTATCACTGGTGCTTTCTCTTGGGTTGTTTGAGCTTCTGAGCTCGCTTTGTACGCCTTTTGTGCCAGTGGGAGCATTTTACATGCTTTCTTGACCTTTGACAGTTGCATGCTATTGGAGCACTTACATGTATTTGAAGCAGTTTATGTCTTGAGCAGCTACATACACATTGAGACTTTGGGATCATACTCCGATCTTTATGGATATGCATTGATGTACTCTTGGTTCACAGGATGCTTATGAGTTGAGTCTCATATTTGGATCTTTCTCTTTGAGCAGATACCTATTTGTGTCAGGTTTTGGCAGTTACAGGAACACTTTGCCTAGAGTGTCTGGGGGTGTGCCTTTCACTGGCAGATGTTATTTTGACATGCTTGGTGTTGAGCTCATGTTCTTTTCACTGTCATTGGCCTTGCTTATGTCCGTTTCATGCCGGCTTTGGACCTAGCATTGTTTGCTTGACATTGGATCCTATTTTGGGACAGTTTGCTCTCTAGACTGCATACCTGCAATTTATTACAGCAAGCAGTTATTGGTGGACTGAGGTGTACTTTTCATGCTGAAATATCCTGATTTGGTGTACCGCACCTAGTACTAAGTGGGCAGCAACTTTTGGCACACTTTGCACACCCTTTGGACCCCGTTTTGGTCATTTTTGGGCAGTTTCTGCAGTAAAACAGCAAGCAGTTTTGGACTGTTTGGGCATTTCCAGCCTGCATAATGGCGTCATCTTCGCATGATAGTGCCATCTTTAACATTACAAAGTTGGATGGTACCAACTACTCTTACTGGAAGAGTCAAATATGGCAGGTTTTGGTGCAGAAATCTCAGATTAAGCCACTTCGGTTGAGTGGGGAGCAGCTTGAAACTATGGACATTGACGACTGGCTTGAACTTGATGAGCTATGCAAGTCCACGATTGTATTGTCTCTCACTGAACAGGTACATTATAATGTATTTGAGGAAGCACAGAGTGCATGGGATCTATGGAATAAGATCAAGAATCTTTATGATAAGAAAAGTCCGGCGAGTCAGATGTATTGGTTGAAGCAGCTTATGGATCTGCGCATGAAGGATAATGCGACTATGTCTGCTCACTTGAGCCAGTTCCATGCTATACTGAAGAACCTGACTTTGCAGGATATCACCTTTGGAGAGGAAGTAACTCCTCTTTTCTTGCTTGGAACTCTGAATGAGTCATGGGATGTATTCCGCACTGCTCTTTGTGCCTCTAGTGCTACTCTAAAATTGGCAGATGTTGAGAGTGCTCTTCTTCAGGAAGAGGTGAATCGCAAAAACTTGGATGCCTCTCGTGGTAGTCATGCTTTGACAGTTAGAGGCAGGAATGACAGGTATGACTGTGGTAATGGCCGAGGCCGTGACTCGCAGAAGGGTCGGTCTAAATCTCGTGGTGGCAAGTCGCGTAGTAAGTCGCGTGGACGCAATGCAAATGTCACTTGTCATCATTGTGGGAAAAAGGGCCATATTAGACCATAGTGTCATGAGTTGCGCAATGAGAAGCGCAAGGATAAGGGGAAAGATAAAGTGCAGGAGAAGTCCTCTGATCGTAGCATAGTACCTGCGAAGTCCAACGTCAAGATTGAGGAAATTAATGTCACGCAGACTGAGGAGTCCGATGGTGGTGATGAGTTTATACTTGCAGCTAGTTCTTCTGATGCTTCACACTTGACTGAGACACCTAGTATGTATGCACAGTGCTGGTTATTGGATTCAGGTGCGTCCTTCCATGTGACGCCTTACCGTGAGTGGTTTCACTCTTACCGTACTGTATCTGGATCAGTCAGACTTGGAGATGACAGGTCTCTTGACATTGTGGGCATGGGTGATATTCAGTTGCAGTTTTCCACTGGCAGTTCATTTTTGCTTAGGGATGTACGTCATGTACCTGCGCTTACGCGCAGTCTTATGTCTGCATGACAATTGGATGATGCAGGATTTCATGTCTGTTTTGGGGATTCTGCCTGGAAGATTACCAAAGGCAGACTTGTGCTTGCTAGAGGCGCCAAGGCTGGCAGCCTCTATCCTCTTGTTGTATCTGGGTCTTCTGTAGACCATGTTTTGGCAGTGGGCTCTATCCCACATGTATCACTTTGGCATGCCCGTTTGGGGCATATGTCTTTGAAAGGAATGAAAATGTTATCTGGTTTGCAGTATCTTCCGCCTTTGGATTATGCATGTTTTGACTCGTGTGATCATTGTCTTTATGGTAAGCAGAATAGGTCTACGCATAAGAAATTGGGTAGGCCACGCATGAGTGAGCCCTTGGCATTGGTGCATTCCGATGTTTGTGGGCCTATGCCTTGCATGTCTATGGGTGGCGCGAAGTACTTCGTTACCTTCATTTATGATTTTTCTAGGAAAGTGTGGGCTTATCCCATAAAGCAGAAGTCCGATGTCTTGGCAGTTTTTCAGAGATGGCTTGCTCTTGTTGAGAACCAGACTAGGTATAGGCTGAAATGCCTTAGGACAGATAATGGGGGAGAATATGTCTCGCATGCTTTTGAGCAGTTTTGTGATGACAGGGGTATTAAGCATCAGTTGACCGCCCCTTACACCCCACCCCAGAATGGTTTGGCTGAGCGCATGAACAGGACTATTCAGGAGCGTGTGCGCTCTATGCTTAGCCATGCAGGCCTACCCCCGAGTTTTTGGGCTGAGGCAGTTAGTACGTCAGTGCATGTCATAAACCGATCGCCTTCCAGTGGATTGGATTTCCAGGTTGCAGAGGAAGTTTGGGCTGGTAAGCCACCCTCTTATGCGCATCTCCGTGTCTTTGGATGTGAGGCATTCTGCCATGTGCCCAAGGACAAGAGGAGTAAATTGGATCCAAAGAGCATTAAATGCATATTCCTTGGCTATGGTGAGTCAGGAGAGATGGGCTATCGCCTATGGGATCCGCAGGCGCGAAAAATAGTACGCAGCCATGATGTCGTCTTCCATGAAGACAAGATGCACAGGCAGCCTGAGAAGGTGGTTGAGATCCGCAGAGTGATCTTTCAGGAGGAGCCTAAAGCTCCAGCACAGCCAGTAGTACAGCCTGCAGCAGTTCCTCCACAGGGCCAGGATGTTGGACAGGTAGTTAGACAGGCAGCAGAGCCTGCGGTGAGACGGTCTGCTAGAGACAGACGTCCACCTGACAGATTTCAGCCCTCTATGCATTATGTTTTGGTTACAGATGCAGGAGAGCCTTCCACTTATGATGAGGCTATGCACAGGGGTGACAGTCACTCCTGGGAGAGGGCTATGCAGTCTGAGATAGACTCCCTGCATAAGAATGAGACTTGGGATTTGGTTGCCTTGCCTAAGGGCAAGAAGGCTTTGCCATGCAAGTGGGTGTACAAGCTGAAAAGTACCCCTGGACACCCCAAGCCGGCATACAAGGCTAGATTGGTAGCAAAGGGTTTTAAGCAGGAACATGGTGTGGACTTTGATGAGGTCTTCTCTCCTGTGGTTAAGATGACCACCCTGCGCTTAGTCTTGGCTTTGGTTGCACAGCTTGACTTAGATCTATATCAGATGGATGTCAAGACGGCTTTTCTACATGGGGACTTGCATGATGAGATCTATATGGATCAGCCTAAGGGCTTTGCAGAACCTGGCAGGGAGCACCTAGTGTGCAAGTTGAAGAAGAGCTTGTATGGCTTAAAGCAGGCACCTAGGGAATGGTATCATAAGTTTGATGCCTTTATGCAGTCACAGGGCTACAGCAGGAGTGCTATGGATCCGTGTCTTTACACGAAGAAAGCCCGTGATGGCAGTTTTCTTATCTTGGTACTCTATGTTGATGATATGCTGATAGTAGGGAAAGCTCATGATGAGCTAGATGCTCTTAAATCTCAGCTAAAGAAGAGCTTTGAGATGAAGGATTTGGGACAGGCCTCACATATACTTGGGATGCGCATTAAGCGCGATAGGCATCAGGGACTTTTGTATCTCTCACAGCGGGAGTACATTCATAAAGTCCTTGAGCGCTTCCGCATGCTGGACGTAAAGCCTATTGGCTGTCCATTACCTTCTTATGTGAAGGTATCACAGGCCGATTGTCCGCAGACAGATGAGCAGAGGGCCGAGATGGCTAAGATCCCTTATGCATCAGCCGTGGGCAGTTTGATGTATGCCATGATAGCCACTCGTCCAGATATTGCACATGCAGTTGGTGTTGTGGCACGCTATATGGCTACACCTGGCAGCAGACATTGGGATGCCGTGAAGGGTATCATGAGGTACCTGAAGGGCACAGCAGATATGTGTATTTGCTATGGCAGCCAGGATACAGGGGTCGTGGGGTACACTGACTCCGATTATGCAGGACATGCAGATAGTAGGAAGTCCACTTCTGGCTATGTATTCACCTATGCTGGAGGGGCTATCTCTTGGATGTCCAAGGTTCAGAAGTGTACGGCTTTGTCTACCACTGAGGCCGAGTATGTTGCAGCCACTGAGGCTTGCAAGGAGGCCATATGGTTAGGCCGTCTAGTTGCTGACCTTGGGATTGATGCTACACCTACACTGCATTCGAATTCTATGAGTGCCATTCAGTTGGCTAAGAATCCGGTCTTCCATGCGAAGACGAAACACATTGAGGTGAGGTATCACTTCATACGTGGTGTCGTGGAGGACAGGTCTGTTGACCTTGTCAAGATCTCCACTGACGAGAATCCTGCAGATTTTCTCACGAAGAGCCTCACTACTGAGCGCTTTGCCTTCCTCAGGAGGTTGATGGGCGTTGGATGAGATGTCACCTTTCCTCACCTATGTACATTTGTACTGTCTTTTCTTTTTCTTTTCTCTCTCACTAGGGCAGATTCGCCTTTAAGTGGGAGGTTGTTGGGGGTAAAGGCGCCTCCGCCATGCCGCCCCGTGTATTACTACACTGACAGTACCCGCCACTGCACACTGCAGGTGGCGGGCGCCCGTCACGTCACTTTATTCTTTATTCTTTTAGTGACAGTTTGAATAAAGGAAGGCCCGGTCACACATTGTGACTGTTGGAGTTCCCATTTCTTGTCTCTCTCTTTCTTGCTCTTGCTCTCCCGCCATAGCTCGTGTGCAAGCTTCGATCCTTCTCACCTTTCAGTGCCGTCTCCTGCACTTAGAATGCTTGGATGAGATACGGCGGATGGCCCTACAATGCATGGAAACCACTCAAGCACGATGCAAGGCCTATCATGACAGTTTCATCAAGCACAAGGAGTTCAAAGAAGGTGATCTTGTCCTAGCCTAGTAAAACAAGAAAAAACAAAAAACAAAAACAAACAACACTATTATGGGAGAAAATGAAGAAATTCCCTGTCATAAAAAGCCTCGTCCAAGAAAAGGTGGAAACACCCTTGGGCGGGAAGCTGACTATGGAAAAGGTGGCAACACCCCGCAGTTCAGGATACCTGACTCACCAGCATAACCTTTCCAGCAAGTAATTCGAAGCCATCTCCCTTGGTGCATTGTCTCTGCAATATCAGTATGTCTGCCCTTCTTAACAAACGACTCTTCTTACAAGTCATTGAAGTATGAGATTTCTTGGATGCCTCCTTGGGTATGCCTCCTCCTTAAAATCCTGGTGACAACAACAACCGACATGATCTTCATCACCAACCCCTTGAGTGATGCGAGCTTTCATCCTAACAGGATGGGGATGTGCATATGGGCTACCCTCTGTATCTATCAGAGAGTGAGACAGAGGGTGGGGTGAGTGACAAGTCATGTCAAGATTGTGGGAGAGAAGGAAGGAGTCTCGCTTGAAGTTTTTTTGCTTGCACAATGGGGGAAGACACACAAGGGTGGAGGCTGAAAACAGTTTTTCTCTACTTAGTTGTGTAAACCAAAAGAACTCAAGTACAAAGAAATAGAAGAACCCTCTATATGGGTCTCAAACCAAACTCAACTAACTAAGGTGGCATACTAACTGAGCCACGAACTAGAGTAGATAAGGATAGCTATCATGTAGCTATTATTCATGGGCGGTGTACCAACCGCGTCTGCAACTGATAAGTCGATGACATAAATACACAACGGTCACCCTGGCGTATCACGAGTGGAGCTCGATATCTCAACACTCCCCCTCGAGCTCAATCCCAATTCCTGCACACCAAGCAGCTCTCTGAACTTGCGCAGCTTCTCTGCGCCCAATGCCTTCGTGAATATGTCAGCTACCTGATCCTCTATGTTGACATAAACTAGATCAATAAGACCTAGTAAAACCCTCTCTCGCACATAGTGATAATGCACCTCAATGTGCTTTGTTCTAGCATGATAGACTGGGTTATTTGCCAAGTGTATACTACTCATGTTGTCACAATAAATGACAACTGGCCCATCTGTAGACTGATACATATCATAAAGTAGCTTATGCAACCAAGCTACCTCACATGCAGCCATTGCTGCACCCCTGTACTCAGCCTCTGTGCTCGACAAGGCAACTGTAGGGTGTTTCTTGCTGCTCCAAGTGACTGCAGCACTCCCAAAAGAGAACACATATCCACTGGTAGATCGTCTATCAGAAATACTACCAGCCCAATTAGCATCAGTGTATCCATGCAACTGTATCTGAACCCCAGTCTCATAAAATAGTCCATACTGCAATGTGGACTTCACATACCTGAGTACACGTCTAGCCGCATCCAAATGTGGTTTCCTTGGATCCTGCATAAACTGACTTACCAATCCAACAGCATAGCTCAAATCTGGCCTCGTAATAGTCATATAAATCAAACTTCCTACTATGCGTCTGTACATAGTAGGGTCTTCTAGAAGCTCACCTGCATCTGTGCTCAGCTTCACATTCTGCTCCAAAGGAACTGAAATAGGCTTACAGCCTGTCATCCCATATTTGGACAGCATGTCCAATCCATACTGCCTTTGTAAGAGCTGTATCCCACTTGGTGATCTAATCACCTCAATGCCCAAGAAATAACGCAACTCTCCCAAATCCTTCATCTCAAACTTCTGCTTCAATAGCATTTTCACATGAAGGATATCTTCATCACTGTCACCTGTCATAATCAAATCATCAACATAAATGACAAGTAGCATAATACCTTTATCTGTTTTTCTCACATAAAGTGAGAAATCTGCCTTGGAAATCTGAAAGCCAATAGTGACAAGATACTATCCTATCTTGTCAGCCCATGCTCTAGGTGCTTGCTTCAAGCCATACAAGGCTTTCTTCAACCTGCAAACAAACTCAGGATGAACAGCATGCACATAACCTGGTGGCTGCTCCATATAGACCTCTTCTTGCAAATCACCATGCAAGAAGGCATTCTTTACATCCATCTGATGTAAAGACCATCCCTTTGATGCAGCCATAGCAATGACTGCTCTTACGGTTGCCATCCTTGCAACCGGACTGAATGTTTCTTCATAGTCAATGCCATATGTTTGTGCATACCCCTTGACTACTAATCTTGCCTTGTATCTATTCACAGAACCATCTGCATTGTGCTTCACCTTATAAACCCACTTACAGCCAATTGCATTCTTACCTTTAGGCAAAGGTACTAACTCCCATGTAGCATTTGCTTCCAAGGCATCCATTTCTTCATCCATGGATTTCTCCCATTTTTCTTTTCGCATGGCTTGCTCAAAAGATGTGGGTTCTAGTTCCTGTATCACTTTGACCATATATGCATAGTGAATGGTTGTAAATCCATCATATTTCAGCCTATCCACAGGATACCTAGCTCTCATAGACCTGCGCAAAGTAGGTTCACTCCCAGGTGCTCTCAAAACATCCCTGGTCTTCCTTACTCCAGGTGTAACAATAGAAGGAATACCCAACTCATCATCAATGCTCTGTTCTGAGCCACTGGATTCACCATCCACATAAGAGTGACCTGCATTCACATCAAACATGAGCTGATCAACCTTCTCTTTTCCTTTTCGTGATATATGTATACCACTATCTGCACTACTTTGAGAAGATTCTCCTGATCTCAATCTGCCTGTCCATGGCGAAGAATGTGAACCACTGCTAGAGGACGCTCCAGATCCTAGAGGACGCTCCAGATCCACTAATATTTTGTGACTGCTGCTGTGAATTCTGTGCAGCATTATCATTTTGTGTATCTACATCATCAATCACATTTATTGGTTTATACCAGCTACTCATCTCATCAAAAACAACATCTCTGCTCACTGTAAACTTACGAGTAGAAGGGTTATAGCATCTATACCCTTTTTGCTGCAGAGAGTAACCAATAAAGATGCACTTCTCAGCTTTTGGATCCAACTTGGATCTCAACTCATCTGGCACATGTACATAGGCAATGCAACCAAAAATTTTCAAATGAGAAATATCTGGTTTCCTACCAGTATACCTCTCCTCTGGAGTCATTCCATGTATTGCTGCAGTGGGAGTCCTGTTCATTATGTAGACTGCTGTAGCAACTGCTTCAGCCCAATAAAAATCTGCAAGTCTTTTTCATTGAGCATGGCACGAGATACCTCTCCAATATGCCTGTTTTTCCTTTCTACAATTCCATTTTGTTGTGGGGTATGACTGCATGAATATTGCTGCTTTATGCCATGCTCCTGCAGGAACCTTGCAAACTCATTTGAGAGGTACTCTCCCCCTCCATCTGACCTTAGGCATTTTATCTGCAGGCCTGTTTCTTTTTCAACCATCACTTTAAGAGTTTTGAAATGCCCAAAAACTTCACTTTTCTTTTTCATAAAATACACCCAAACTTTTCTGCTATAGTCATCAATAAAACTGACAAAATAATGACAGCCTCCAAGAGATGCAGCTTTAGTTGTCCACATATCAGAGTGGATTAATTCCAATGGCTTCTTACTCTCTTGAACATGTCTAGGAAATGGTTTCCTTGCCTGTTTTCCAAATTGACAGGCTTCACATACCTTATGCATTTCTGCAACCTTGAATTTCGGCAAACCTGCAACAATATTTTGGGCCTGCATTGATTTAAGTCGTTGTACATTAACATGACCAATGCGTTTATGCCAGATATCAATATCTGCAACTACATCGGTCCCATGTGCAAACATTGCTGCACTCAATTCAGACATGTCTGCATCCAATGTAAACATTCTGCCCTCCTTCTTTCCTTTTGCTATCAAGCGACCTTTATTTTTCATATCCTCAACAAAGCATCCATGAGGATTAAATCTGACCTGCAAGCCCTGTTCAACCATTTGACCAACAAAAACCAGATTCTTAGTGATATTCGGGACATGAAATACATCGGACAGGTATTTCTTTTTCCCATCCTGCATAGACAAGGGAATTTTTCCAATCTGCACAATAGGATGTGCAGTATCATCACCAGTCTCCACAAATCCTGGTTTTTCCATTTTCCTTGCATCCTCCATCCATTCTGCATGACCTGTCATGTGGTTTGATGCACCTGAGTCAACATACCATACATCCTTGCTTTCTTTTGTATTTGTCATAGAATTGTTCATGTGTTGCACCATAAACAGATGCTCATTTCTGTCATCACCCTGTCTACTAGAGGATGCATAATTTCCTTGTTGCAGTTTTCCATTCATGATGTCATTCTGCTTTTTATAGCAGTCTTTAGCCATATGACCCATTTTACCACAATAGTAGCATTCAACATTACTGTTTGCATTTTGGCCTCTTTGCCATCCACCACGACCTCTTTGGCTCCCTCTGCCTCTAGAGTTAGCACGTCCTCCTCCATAGGATTGGTTTTCTTGAGTTTGCTACATATTCTGATTTCTACCACGGCCTCCTCTACCTCTGCCTCTACCTCTTCCAGCATTTGAGTAGAAAACAACTTCTTTTGAAGTTCCTCCTGAAGAAGATGCACCACCATTTCTCTGTTCCTCAGAAATTAGAAGAGCAATCAACTCCTCAAAATCAGAAAATCTTTCACGAACTGAAATGGATGTCCGAAACTGTGCATAATCCTTTCCTAGACCATTCAAGGTCACAGAAACTAAATCATCATCTTCCACTGGTGACCCAATGGAAGCAAGTGCATCTGCAATCTTCTTCACCTTCATGTGGTAGTCGTTGATGCTCATATTTTCTCTTTGCACATTGTGCAACTCTTGCTTGAGCTGCATTTTCCTGGCTTGCGTATTTGTGCTATACATTTTTGACAAAGTATCCCATGCCTCCTTTGGCGTACTTGCATCCTGAATATGCACAATCATAGAGTCTGAAATGCTGATAGACAGCCAATACATAACTTTCATGGCTCTCTTATGCCATGCTTTAAATGCCTACATTTGCTGTTTATTAGGAACATCAGGAAGAACTGGTTCTTCTTCATTTCCTACAACAAATTCCCAATATCCTTTTCCCATAAGGAAATTCGTCATTCTAAACTTCCATGCTTGGAAGTTGTTCTTGTCAAGCTTTTCAGTGACAATTTGTGAAAGAGAATCAGATGCCATTACAGAAGACTGCAAAAAATTCTGTCACTGCAAAAACCACAGCTTCACCCTCACAAGGGAAAATCTGCAAAACTGGCGAAAGTGGTATCTGACCACACAGTCACTTTCTAGTGACGACTTTGCATCAACAGGAAACAGGGATGATTCTGTAACTTCCAATGTCTCTGCGCACAAGCATACAATGCAATTTTTACAATAACTATTCACCGACCTGTAGAACAGTGGCTGCACAGCATAAAACTGGGCCTTTTCCTGAGTGCGTGCAGAAAAGTTCCGCCTCCAAAACAGGCCCCGAAATGGCCTCAAATCAAAAAAACAAGGTCGCCGTGGGCTAAAGCCCTCGTGCGCAGCATATACTATCCTCTTGCTTCACCGCGAAGGGCGTCTCAACCTGAGACAATGCACTCCTGCACTTTCCGGCTGTGCTACTGCAGATATCTGCTCCCAAAACAGAAAATGAAAGCAACACTGCTCCTCTTACCAGAACACCGCGAGCTTGGCTTGCTTTCTTGAGCTCCTTACCACGAACAAGGCTCTGATACCATGTCAAGATTGTGGGAGAGAAGGAAGGAGTCTCGCTTGAAGCTTTCTTGCTTGCACAATGGGGGAAGACACACAAGGGTGGAGGCTGAAAACAGTTTTTCTCTACTTAGTTGTGTAAACCAAAAGAACTCAAGTACAAAGAAATAGAAGAACCCTCTATATGGGTCTCAAACCAAACTCAACTAACTAAGGTGGCATACTAACTGAGCCACGAACTAGAGTAGATAAGGATAGCTATCATGTAGCTATTATTCATGGGCGGTGTACCAACCGCGTCTGCAACTGACAAGTCGGTGACATAAATACACAACGGTCACCCTGGCGTATCACAAGTGGAGCTCGATATCTCAACAAGTCATTCCCTTCAAATCAAATGAGAGGTGAGATGTGTGAATGGAGTGTTGCACGCAGGGGATGGGCCTCTCAATGCACAATGCACAATTTGTTATTATGCACTGCACCATAAGGCTCCCTGGCCTTCCTTCTTGCACTGTATGCCAACACAGGACAAGTTGCACAGTTGCACCATCAAAGCGCACAAGGCATACAACCTTTGCACAAGTGACAGTAAGGTTTACATCAATGGGTTTCAAGAATGGGTTGCCCTCTGTATCTTTCAACAAAGCATGAGACAGAGGGTGGGCTGAGTGTGGCTAGTGATTCTTCAACCAATTATCGAGAGGTGAGGATTGAGGGCCGTTGCGATGATTGGAGTCAGGTACGTTCCCATTTCCCTCTGCACCCACGGGCTAGGTCTCTGCCAGTAGCACAGGACATGTCACTTTGTTCTGTATATTGCACTACAAGGCTCCATGGCATTTCTTCTTACACCTATGCCAGACGGGGTTGGACGCACTGATGCACCATCAATTGTGCACCCTGGCATACTTTCTCTGCACCATCCCCTTGTTGATTCCTAAACCAGGTATGAGCTTTGGGTTTCATCATTATTTCCTCGAGTGATGTTAGTAATGGGGCGAGTGACTGCTTTTTCAATCCATTTGCGAGATCGTGAGTTAAGTGCAATATCCTTCATCATCGACGAATTTCCTACGATTCCTTCAACCAGCTACCTCCCTGGGTGCTACCGCATGGTCCCTGCCACTGAGGACGAAGGACGTGTGCTATGAAGATACCTTGTTACCACCTACAACCGACAACGACACTACGCAACCTTGATAGTCGACATTCCTCCTCGGTAATATGGGCCAAGTTCTTCTAACCCTACACCTTCTATTTTTCAATGACAGTCATGTCTTAAGTGTGGGGATGTTCGCAGTTGGTCTGATGTGTAGTATTCGGTCCTTGATGTTCTGTTTACCCTTCCTGCTACTAAGGTTTTAAGTGTGGGGACGCGTCCCTGCGTGTCTACGATGCATATCCCTATGCATATACCCTGTTATGATCATGCATCTATGCCATGACTTCATTTTACCCTGATGGGGTCCCTTCCCCACTCCTCCATTCTATTTCACCCTGTCCTCGGAGTTGTTCCTTGACCGTTTGCCTTTATCCTTTGTTTTGTTATTTTTCTATGTGAACACATCCTACGTTCACCGGAATCCCAATCCAACCTTACAGCCATGTTTGTCCCTTTGAACTATCCATTTTTCCTTTTTACCAATCCTTGTTCCGACAAGTTATTAATTTTTAAAGCAATTCCCGTAAATTGGATAGTTTTCCATGTGAACACGTATTTCTTGCTTCGGAACCCTAACCTGATGTACCAGCCATGTCCTTCCCATTCCCTCTGACATTTTTCCTTTTTTTCTTCGTGTCATTCTGATGCACAGTTTATCCGTTATTAATTTTTGTGGGTTTTCCGGCCCTTTTCGTGTTTCTTTTTCACATTCAGCTTGGCAATCAACATCTTGATTTCTGACAAGAATGCTACAAATTTGCTCATTAAAAGCCTCTCAGTGAAATGTTTTGCCTTTCTTAGGAAGATGATGGGCATAGGATGAGATGACATATATCCCTCATCCTATTGTACTTTATCTATATTTATACTTTGTCACTTTTTTATTGTTCTCTCCTCACTCAAGCTGCATTCACCTTTAAGTGGGAGGTTGTTAGGGGTAAAGGCACATGCGCCTACACTGCCTTGTATTTACTATACATATTGTGACCACACACTTGTACGTTGTAGGTGGTGGGTGCCCATCATTATCACTTTATTTTTTATTATTTAAGAAAATAATAAAAAATACCAATCACACATTGTGAGTGTTGAAGTTTCCACATCTTCTCTCTCTCTCTCTCTCTCTCTCTCTCTCTCTCTCTCTCTCTCTCTCTCTCTCTCTCTCTCTCTCTCTCTCTCTCTCTCTCTCTCTCTCTCTCTCTCTCTCTCTCTCTCTCTCTCTCTCTTGTTGTCTTGCTCCATTTGCCATGGCTCACATCTCTCTTTCTTCCATTGCTCAAGCTCCACTCTTTAGCATTGCTAGGCTTTGTCATGTTATCCTACAATCGGTTTTGGTGAAACTTTGAGAGTACTATGGACTAGAAAAGATAGAAAGAATTGATGACAACTTTTCTAGTGTTCACCATGGTATCCAAAACAAAATGTTAGATCTCATACCCTAGATCTTACACTTACTCTCGCATAAGATGTAACATTGTTTCAAAATTCAGAGGGTGTTTGGTTCTTATCAATGCAACACATTGAGCTAAAGAAATAAGTATAAATATATACTTAGTAACTAGGGTTAGTTACATACATAAGTTAGTGTCCTGTTGTTTTTGGAATCCACCAATCATAGAAATTTAGATTGTATTCCAATTTAGCAAAAGCATCCAAGTCAGTAGGTTTGGACAAATCCACAAAGGTAAGTAATCAAATCATCAAGCAACAAAAGGTCTTGCAAAGCAACTAGCTATGTATAATTCATCTTCAATCAAAATCCTATCGATTAATGAATAATATTTCAAGTGTGATGGCATGTCAAGATTCCAATCTAGGATGATAGAGTGCAATGAAGTGGTCTCATAGTAAATTGGATCAGATTAAATGGTATTGACTATACACTACTACTCATAAGATGACTGCCACTACGAGCAAGGTCAAGTCGATGAGAAAAATACTTTTGTAAGAATGGATTCGAGGAATTGCAATTCTGCTCAAGTTGATCAAGTACTGACTAGTTTATGATTTTGGTCATAAAAGCATAAGAGGGAACAAGTTGGCATGACTACAATTGCTTCTAAGGAAGGGTCTTAGCATACTCCTCTTAAACCAAGAGGCTTCTATAATAGAGGTGTTCACTCTCTTTCCAAGAGGGATGCCATGTGGAGGAAGAAACTTGAATTGCCTCATCATCAAAAAGTCTTAAATCAATCATTTGTGAATAACTTGGTATAATTAGTAAATATATCATCAAATTGGAGTAGGACTTCTATTTCAAAGGATTTGAATTTCTTTGCCAAATAAATAGCCATACTACTTAGTGACTGACATGCCAACAAAGATTGGAGGCCATAAGGAGGGTCAGGTTTAGTAGGGCTAATCTAGAGGTGATTCTAAGTAGCCTCCTCAAAAAGGTTCAAGGATTCAACTAGCTCAAATAGGTCTAACTAATGGGTTGAGTTAGTAGGGACATCAATAGCTTTGGCCTTAGGATCTAGAGTCTCATGCACACTATTTTCAGCTATTGTGTCCTTTTATGAGTTGAAGTTTGATGTACATCACTTTGCTTCATGTCATTTGATGAACATTCATTGTGTGTGGTAGTAAAAGCAAAGGACAGATGAGATTCTATGTCACTTAGCCTTGGATTAAATCATTCACAGAAATCAAGATTGTATTGCAATGAAATATGGCTATCAAGAAGCTGTGGGTCATGGATAAGGTAGAAGAAATATCTAATGACATCAATCATCATGTTACTTTGTCCTAATCGGCTTACAATATATAGCTCTTTCTCTAAAAGGAGTTTGTCACACAAGGGATGTATTTCAACAAGTTTAGAAATGTTGACACCATGGACAATTGCTAGCACTCTTAAAGATGTAGGTGCTACACATATTGGATCATGTATTTAAGTCTAGATCACCTTTCTTTACTCAACAATAGTCATTAGATTACTACCATACCTTGCAACTAAACCTCAACTAGAATACCATTTCATTTCAAACTCACTTCAACCTTTTGATTTTTGGACCATTGCCACAATGTCTTCCTTGCTTGCCATGCACTACCCAATGTGAAATATAGGAATCAAGCAATGCTTCTCCTATTCTGCCTTGGTCATTTGCTTTACAACTTCTCCCATGACTGTTAGATAGTAATAACAAATGTTTGCATGCTATTGGATTTTCAATTTGGGTTTAGATGACAAAGTTTCTTATGGTTTGGGAGATGTTGGTTGGGAGGATGGACTAGCTATAACAATGGGTTATTGCTTGTCAATAGTTGAGGACTTTATCTTCTCCTTTTGTGGACTTTCTATTTCAACATGAGTAGTATCACTAGGAAGTGGCTTCTCAATCCCCTTCTCTCGACTCATGGATTTCTCAAACATTAGGGCTTCCCCTTGTGGATTAGCAACTACCTCAAGTTGTTGCTCTTTCAAAAATTTTAGCTTTGGTGTCACAAGAACTTACTTTTTAGTTAGTGATTTATCCATTTTTGTCTCCTCAAGTATCTTAGTCCTCGATCTAGAACTATGTATAGGTATGTTTCTCTTTTGCTTTAATTTTGTTAGGACTTGGATTGTGGTCAACGGAGGTGGCTATGTGGGTGGTTTTGGTAACCATATCTAGTAATTTCCTACTTAAAACCCTTGAGCATGTAGCAATGCTTTGGGAACCCATCATAGCTTTGTGCTAGCTCCCCTCAATGCTTCTTTTGATTGTATGCCCCAGGTCCCCTCTTCCTTTTGGATAAAATTCTCTTCATGATATTTGAAGAAGTTGGTGTAGTGGTCCTAATAGCCTTGGTCTTTCCCTTGGTTCCAAGAGGAGTCTTACACAGTGGCTCTCTCTTATTAGAGTGTGCATTGCACAATTTCTTTACAAATCTATGGCCATCCTCATCAAGGTCTTAGTCTAACTCTAAGACATGCTTCTTGCTCTTCTCGGGAGAAGAGATAAGCTTACCTTTACTGAAAGCAATGGCAATCTAGAAATTTGGTAAGCTTAACTATATTTTGTGTGTCTTGTAGTCCACATCACATTTGGTTGTGCACGGAAGGTCTTCCAAGCATGATTTCCTTGCCCATATCTTCTCAGTTTAAAAGCACATAGAAAATGATAAGTAGGCTCTCAGCCTCAACCAGAAGAATCTTGCGTTGCTGTAACGTGCCCGCTCCTCAAATCACGGGACATGTCTTAGCAGCCCATCGAGAGATATATCTAGAATACACCGCCCGACACTCCCAAGGAATGACATGGGGTTTGCCAACTAGGGTCTCTCGAGTCTGCCCCACAACGGAACTTATCCGGCCGTTCCCATTAGGATCGACCTGAAGACCCTGGTCCTAGCCAACATTGTCTAAGGTCATAGACTAACTTTTTCCTAACATTTCTCATTAACATTTCCTTTGAGGAAAGCTCTCGGCTAACCGAGACCACCCTTCCGTAGGATAGACCCATTGGTCACATCCACCACACTTCCCTTGAGGAATGTTTTAGTTATGTAATTACCTACCACGTTATTTTTGACACATAAAAGCAACTTCCTTAATTAACCCATTAGTCACAGGTTCCTTTACATAATTTAGAGCACAGACACGAAGACAAGATAAAACAAGATCAAACACTTCCTTAACTTATCTTCAGATTAATGTTTGTCTCCCGCCTATACAAGAGAATTAAGTGTTCCTTTCTACCTTCGCAGAAAAATCCTTCCATCTTCCGGCAATAAAACCTGAAGGTTTATCCTACCAAGATTCCGCCTTATAACTAGTATCAAGGCCTCGAGATCCCATCTCGAGTCACGTAGAACACTTGTGTAGGGCCTGGAGGCATTGGGATTTACGGCCAAAGCCCCCACTGGCACCCAAGCGTCCTCCTACGCCAAGTAATTTCCACGGAGAGACCTCTCACGCAGGTTCGGTACACATTCCCGGTGTGGATTCACAACCCCCTTGGTTAGGGTTTGGCAGTTCCCGGGGGGTAGCTAGCGCCATCCTTCCTTAATTATCCCTTTAGGAAATCAACCACAGCTGAAGCATCCAACTTAAAAACAATTACTAGGGAAAACATCCCTTTTTGTTTCCATGGCAATCAGTCATCTCAGACCCGGCCATGAAATCATCAATCACACCCCACTTGGGTTAACATCCAAAGCCACATTAACAAACAGTTGAATGCACAACCTCTTGCTTCAAGGCATCGCAATCCCATTGCATGCATAATCAGAATTTAACTTGGAAGTATCAAAACACTTGCTCAAGGGTTTTACAACCTTTTTAAACAACCAAGCATAACTTGGGTCAACAATCCATTTAGGGTTAGGTCACTAGCTTCAATTAAGCTAGGAGCGTATCCACTTGCGATAGTCCATAGCATGATCGATAAAACAATTCGCAGGCAATTATACTTATTCCTAATGCACTGGATCCCATGAAGGTCTAGGTTTCTATCCATCGGAAACTATTATTTCATGTGTTTCTTTTAGTCATGATCGCGAAGCATGAATTCTAAATGACTATTCATGCACTGAACTGGTTTAAAAGCTATTATTTTATATGAAATAATACGAAAACCTTATCATTTTATGTGTGTAAAAGCTATCATTTCATGCATATAAACTTATGCTAACTCCATACTCTACCATTTCACGCATGCAACCGAACGCTTAGAGTAAACAAAAATCCTACGACTCGTCCTTGTTCCATGCACGTAGCTAACCCTTTTATCTCTTCCACGAGAAATAATACATAAGTAATTATAACACCTAAAGAACATGGGTTTGATTCGTATTTGTAGGGGAGTTTATTGCGTTGGTCGCTCCGCTCGCCTCTCCCGCATTATTGGTACCAACGGCACCTTTGGCACCTACGCTTCCCACGATTTTCTTCTTGGGAGCCATTACTACTCGGGGTTTGGATAGTTCGGGCCTTAGTGGCCTTCAGGATGACCGGTTCAAGAGGGAAAGGTTGTGGCCAGGGGATCCTTTGTCGATGAGGGGGTGGCTTGAGTGTGGCTCCTCGATCCATCTTCACTCCCCAACTCTCTCCCCCCCCCCCTCTCTCTCTCTCTCTCTCTCTCTCTCTCTCTCTCTCTCTCTCTCTCTCTCCTTATTTTTCTCTTCTCCTTCTCTCTCTCTCTCCCTCTTCTTCTTCTTTTCTTCTCCTACTCTCTCTCTCTTCCTATTCTTCTTCTTCTTCTCTTCCTCTTCTCCTACTCTCTCTCCCTCTCCTTCTCTTCTTCTCTCCCCTTCTCTCCTTCCACTTCTTCTTCTTTTCTCTTCTTCTCCTACTCTCTCTCTCTCTCCTTCTCCTCTTCTCTCCCTCTCCTCTTCCTCCTCTACCTCTTTTCCTCCTCTTCTCCTTCTTCTCTTCTTCTTCTTCTTCTCCTTTCTCTCTCTCCTTCTCTTCTTCTCTCTTCTCTCTTCTCTCTCTCCTTCTCTTCTTCTCTCCCTCTACTCTTCCTCTCCTACCTCTTCTCCTTCTCTCCCTCTCCTCTTCCTCTCCTACCTCTTCTCCTTCTCTCTCTCCCTCTTCTTCTCCCTCTTCTTCTCCTCTCTCCCTCTTCCTTCTTCTCCTTCTCCTCTTCTTCTTCTTCTACTTCTTCTCTCTCTCTCCTCTTCCTTTTCTACCTCTTCTCCTTCTTCTTCTCCCTCTCTCTTCTCACCTTTCCCTTCTCCCTTCTCTCTCTCCTTCTCTTCTTCTCTTCCTCTTCTACTCCTTCTCCTTCTTCTTCTACTTCTTCTCCTTTTTCTTCTCCCTCTCTCTTCTCACCTTTCCCTTCTCTCTTCTCTCTCTATCTCAACGCTGATCACGGAAGGGGGGGATTTCCTGACGACCAGGCATGATGGCGCAGGCCTGGGCAAGGCTAGTTTCGACAAGGAGGGGGGCTTACTGACGAAGCTGGGGGAGAGGGCCTGGATCCGCCAACTGAACGCCAGGGAGGAGGGGTGCTTGTCCAGGATGACCGGTGGGAAGGGGGGGACTGCCTGTACGTTAGGCTAGAGAGGGGACTGTTGTGTTGCAACGAAGGGGAGGGAAGGTGATGCAGCAGGGAGGGGGGGACATGCTGCAGTAGGGGGGGAGAGCTCCCTCCTCTCGTCATAGCCTTGGGGGGGGGGGGGGGGGGGTGCTTTATAGAGGGAGGAGGTATGGGGGGAGATGGCGCACCCGCCGTCTGGGGGGGGGCTACATGCCCCCCTCTTGTAACTTACTTTCACTCTCTCTCTCTCTCTCTCCCTGCCATGCAGTCGGAAGGGGGAGAGAGAGGGGGTAAAAAAAAGATTAATTGAAATTTTTCTCTTTGGGGGGGTTCCTATAGGGAGCACGGGAATATTACATTCTCTCCCCCTTAGAGGAATCGAGATGTCCTCATCTCGAATGCGCTTAGGGTTCATTGATAACAAGTTATCATTGGGTTCTAAAACCTGTGGGTTAGGACCCATCACGCTTCCGCTGCACAACTCTGATTACTCAAATTCTCAACTTAAAATAGCAACTTGTCAGAACTCATAGGGTTCAATAGGATTTATTCCAAGTACAAGACTTATTACCTCAACAGGATCTTCCTAGGATATCTAGTCATCCTCAAAGGTTACAACATGCTCCAAGCCTTCATCATCACGTGGTTCATAATATGAGCCAAAATTGGAGTTTAGATGGCTTTGTTTGACCGCATGTTCTTGATTCTCAGGGTCCAACTCAAGACAATCTGCTTGGATGTGTCCTAAAGATTGGGAAAACCTATTAGTAGAAACTACATGGTTCGATGCCACTCTAGCAAATAGGATGAAGGTCAAACCCTTCAGAGTCCTGAAGGATTGGCTGTTAAAAATCGCAGAAATTCAATTCTTCGTGAACTTCATAGTCATGAAGGGATTGGATTATGATATCCTATTAGGCAGACCTTAGATGAGAAATGTTCGAGTGATAGAGGATTGGGGTAATGGCATGATATTCTTAGGCAATAGATCAGAAGTAGTCCAAGTAGAGATGGAGACCAAGTGAGTATAACCTTGATTATCCAGCGAGTTTTGCTAACAGATAGCTTATTGATATTGAAATGAACTATTCCACAATAGAGAGAGAAGGGTTAGCCATGGTGTTTGCCATAAAGAAGTTTACATACCATCTTCTAGCGATACCCTTTACCTTCTTCATGGATCATCAAGCATTGATTTATCTTGTGAACAAACCCTATGCAACATGACACATTGCTTGATGGTTACTTTTGTTTTTGGAATTTGACTTCTCTATGGTAGTACGCAAAGGCAAAGAGCACTATATGGCAGATCACATGTCTCGCATACCCACATGTGAAGCAATTGGACATGGCATCATTGATGACCTACTAGATGCACATCTTTTTAGAATGTCTAGAACAAAACTTGTTTAGAGCAGGCCTCACACCATATTGGGTGGATGATATAGTCCACATCATAGAGAATAGATTGCCTTAATAACCCATGGAAAAAGCTAGGTTCAAGAGACTAAGTTTGAGGATCCAAACAAACCTATTAGTTGATTGCTAGTCAATTATATCGGTTAGGACAAAATGGAATTTTAAGGAGATGTATTTGTGAACATGAAACGCACATATGCTCATAGAAGCACATGGCAGAATTGTTGGTGGACATTTCAATGGTGGAGATACCACAACACACAATGTCCTCCAATCTCAATTGTGGTGGCCTACATTATTATACAATGCAACTAAGTTGGTGAAGCATTGATGAGTGCCAATAGATGAAAGTGCCTATTCATAAGAAGAGAATCCATAGAAAATCCTCATTGTATTATCCTTAAGCTGATGGCCAAGTTGAATCCATGAATAAGATCATAGTGAATTTCCGATGGTAGTCTCTGCTTCATGCAGTGATTGGGACAACAAGCTCATGGCAGCTTTATGGGCATATAGGACAACCTACAAAACTGCCATAGGATAGCAGACCTTGTTCAACTTGACCTATGGAGTTGAAGTGATTCTACTAGTGGAATTATTTGTTCCAAGCTTGAGAATAGTAGTCTAGGAGAGATGGGAGGGCAAAGAAGCATGGACAAATCGTTTGGTAGAGCTATAATGCTTGTTCAAGACTTGTCTCATTGCAACCCATGCCCTAATTTGTGAGAAGGTGCAATGCAAGAGTTAGTTTGATAAGCACATCAAACAATGAGACTTTGAGCAAGAAAGCCTAGTCTTATTGTACTCTATTAAGAGATACAAGTAGAAGACAAAATTTAGGGGATTGGAACCTTTCAAGGTTTGCAACATCAGTAGAATAGGCAATGTAGAACTCGAAACCTTAGAGGGGGAGAGCATAGGCTTTTTCAATGGCAGTCACATTAAAAAGTATTACCCTCCATCACATTCACTCCATGAACCTCCAATGATAGAGCCACCAATGAATGCGAGAGTTGCAGCTATCACTGAAATAGAGGATGAGGATGAGGAAGCAGTAGTACCAGCCTACCTACATATAACAACAATGATTGCTCAAAAGGCATACACTTTTGATGTGCTAATTGATGAGGGAGCTGACTCTAATATCTTAATGTATAATCACTCGACCACTATTGATAACCCCAATTGCAATGAACCAATGCAAAACTTAGCCCATTTAGGGGCCAGTCCTATCGACACTTGGAAAAATGCAAAGTAATGGTTTCTATTGAGACTAAGAGCCTGCCCATCAACTTTTATGTACTACCTAACAAACAAAGTGTTGGTAAGAAATCAATGTTGGGCCATGCATTCAAAAAACAAGTTCACTGTAATGTTGACTAAGACTTGCAGCACATCCACCTTGCCACCTAAAAGATTGTAGTGCCACTAGTAGTTAACCCTAGTGCCAACCCTAAGGAGAGGGGTAGTGTACCATAATGTACACCCATGTGAAGTCCCAGCAACATGTAGAAACACCACCCAAAGCTACGGATCAAACAATCAAGTGGGTCCCCTAGTGTAGACCACAGCCTCACAAAAGGCAATCATTAGGAACTCATAGTTTTCATGCCTCACACTCTAGGCCTAAATGGAGGAGTTGGCATTCCTATGGTTCACAATTGACCAGGCCACACTAGTTCCCAAAAGCCGTATTGCATACCCAAGGTTGCTATAAGGGTAACACCCTACTGTGGCTACCCAAACTCACAAGCATGTATGCCCTTCAATCTTAGGATCCAAAAAATAATGCCCAGAAATGTAAATCAAAATAGGGTAAGAGAAGAGCCAAGAGGAAGGGTGCTCAATCCATGAGTGCTCCAATGGTCTATCGACCAAAAGCTCAACCAATCGTCAATGAGCAACCAATCATCAAATGAGCTCCCACCTAATAACTCTGATGTGATCACTACTACAAATATGACGACAAAGCATCTACAACCAAAATTCAAACCTCATACCATGCTAACCAAACCCAATGAGAATCCCAAAGTAGAAACACCACGTACCAACCTATCCAATCCAATTAAATTAAAGCCACTGTGCAGGTCTTAAGCTGTTATAGCAATGACGATCCATTCTTGAATTGGCTTCCAACATGGTCATGGCCATAGGAGATGACTTAGTAACATGCATCCAATGATTGGACTCAACTTTTAACATTGTTTTGCTAGAAGTTACGAATGCTTGGACCTAGGCCTACTTGACGAACACATAACAAATTAGGTATGTTTCTTGCAGTGTTCTTGGGAAGAATATGAATTCATCTTCACAAAGGCCTCCACCATTGTTGAAGAGTTGATTGCCAATGAAATTTCAAGAGAACATGCCTTAAGCCAATGCTTAATTACATCCTTCAAGAAAAGTAAAATTCCCATGTCACCATAGGAACTTGTTGAGCTCCAATGATTAGTTAAATTTGAGTCCAATTTCTTATGCAAGTGGTATACTCTACACATTCAATGGGCACAAGAGGGTTATCAAATCATGACCAATGCGGAGTAACGATGTCCCATTAAGACTTTTGAGTATGACCAAACATGTGGCCCAACTTCATTTAGGGTATTAGTAATGACAAGAAATCGACCATTAGAAGAAAATATCATGCTATATCCATACTTGGATAGGATCTTAACAAAGGAGGAATTCCACATCGCTCACTAAATCAACTCAGGTGACCTCTTGACCAACGTATTGACTTATATCACACAAGTGGACATTCATCCATCCGCAAGATATGGACTATCATGCAACATTAGAGTATAACCCAACCTTTTATGACTAGCTCTTGAAATAGTGAGACACACCAAGGATGCATTGCCCTTTACTTCCACAATCCTAGGAAGGATTTTCATCATTCCAAGGGGGAGGGGGTAAAGTGGAAGGTGAATGAAAAATCAAAATAATAGTTGAACTTCAAAGAAAAGGATGAATTGAATTTTCTTCTTCTTTTAGTAAAAATTCTCCATGAAGTCCTTACATGGAATGTATGGATTGATTGATGCAGAAATTTTCATTTCTTAGTTTATACATTTCACCATTGATAGCATTTCTTTCTAATCACTTTACCTTATGCAAGAAATGTCCTTCAAAGAGAACTCATTGTGGGCTATTGTGTGTGGTGACAGGAACCCAAATGGTAGAGCAACAGGATAGAATCAACAAGCTCCCATTCTTGGAGGAAGAATACAAAAAATATGGCTTAGCCACTAAGATGTGCGTCTTCAACCAACTAAAATACCATAGCATCCATAACCTCGAGGAGTTGGTGACATCACAAAAGGCAATCATATAGATAATAGAAGAATGCAATCTTGCTAAGCACTTGGAGAAGGTGGGCCAAGATATAGATCATAGCAAATGCACTAAATTTATGAAAAATTTTGATGTCCAAAAGAACATTGGCACAGTGTGACAAAATCAGACAAGAAGATGCCACTAGGAGGATGGAAGGTGAACTTAACCCGGAGATCATGGAGAAGGCCTTCGGGCTAGTGGGCAAGCTGGAGAAGAGGCCGAAGAGAGATGTCTACAAGATGTTAGGAATGGATAAGAAGAAAGACTACACAAATGATGGAATTAGCTTGGTTGATATTCTTGAGCCCACCATCAGATTGCAAGCAAAGATGGTCCACATTCAAATATAAAACGCCCCTATAAACATAATAGGAGTGTCCTTTCTCGAAAGCCTTGCAGCAAATGTGTTGGATGAGGTGAACTAGAATGCTTATATTCAAAAAATAATCTAGGCATTGGCAAATGTGCTAGCAACAGCTCCAACAACAACAAGAGGAGAGTCCTCAACTACAAGAGCAGAGTGAAAGAGAAAAAAACCAGCATCCAAGATGGTGACCATAGGGTTCGGAGGGGTGCTTATAGCCATAACACAGGAAGCTATGGGGGAGGTGGAAAGAGAATAAATAGTGGAGGAAACCCTTGAATGATCACTAACCCAAGAAAAGTATCACTCTCCCACTCTGGTGAGCCCTCCCGCTTCATTCTCAATAGGGAATTCAAGAGGAGGAAGAATTCAACAGAGTTCAGTGTAGGAGGAGGCATTACAAGCCACTAAGAAGAGAGAAGTTGAACGCCCAACTGAGTAGAGCAAGAAAACTCAAGCAAGAGGACGGTCAACGAATAGGGGGACTTAGCACCATCAAGCTAATGAAAAAGAAGAAGAATTCTATTGAAGATTCCTATCAGGAGTACTAGCTCTGCCACTGAAGAAAGTAGAGAATTGCAAAGGGTTGAAGAGGAATCCAAGAAACTCGAGAGAAGTGCAAAAAGAGACAAGAGGAAGAGGAAGAAAGGCTAAGACGAGAGGAGGAGGAGCAGATAGCTCTTACCATTAGAAGATCAGTGGAGGAACCCTCTCGATCTCAAGAGTTAGCCATGATAAGCCCTATACATGAGGATGTGTCTAGCACGAGTACTATTGCAAAAGAGGTCGGACAAGGACCAATGGTGGAAGGTAAGGAAAAGGCTCGCATGCACCCATCCCCACCTGTTATCGTCGCCATGGTAGCTTCAATGCAAGGAACCACTAAAGGGACAATCGATGAGAGTAACATCGTGGCTTGGGTACAGTATCTCATAAACAAAGTGCAAGAGCTTGCACGTGCACCAAGAAGCTCCACTCATTACAGGAACCAAATGACCAGTAGGACAACTTATGTGGAATCACACCAAGGGCTGAAGATACCCTACCTTGAAGTATTTACTACTTCGATGTCCTCAGCAATGTGCAACATAGAAGAGTATGACGAGTTGGTGAAAGAACTTCAAAGCCAACATGACAAGATGAATGAAGAAAGAAAGGCCGCACTTCCTAAGCTAGACGAAGAAAGGAATGCCTTTGCAACCTACCATGTAGAAAAAAATGAGGCAGATGACCATAATAACTAGGGAAGTGATAGCATTAAAAGAGGCCTTAAAGGCAAGGCAAGACGAAAAAAGTCTAAAAGACATGTATGATGAAGAAAGAGAGAGCTACATTGCTCTAGAGGCACAATGTGCTCTTGCATCTTAGGATAGGCCACACCTTGAGGAAGAGGTCAGTAGCTTGAAGCAACAAAGAGAACATCTATCCAAAGAACTACAAGAGGCGAAGGCACAAGGTGAGCAAGAAGCAAGGAGAAAGATAGCATAACTATATAACCAACTTCACATAACTCTCCATGAGTAGGCCATCCTAAGGGAACATATAGAGTGCCAAAACCTAGAGAAGGAATAGATGAATACATTATGGCGAGAGCAAGAGCAAGTAATCACTACCCTAGCCCAATACCAGAACCAAGGATTGGAGCAAATGAAAGGAAATGTAGAAGAATGGGCAGCTAAGAATGAGGCCAAGATTAAAGCCTTAGCTTACCGCCTAGCACATTCAAAGAGCGAACATATTATGATAGAAAGAAAAACTGAAGCTGTGGAGACAAGAATGCTTGACTAGTAAAAAGCCTTCTTGAACATGGTACTAAATATCACCTAGGCGAGAGAAGAAGAGACAATTGATGAACTTAAAAGAAAATTAGAGTTGGCAAGGAGAACACTTACACATGGACTCCATACCAAGGTGCCCAAACCTAGCTCTAGCTTGGGAGTGGAGGAACAAAGAGCACATTTGATCACAGTTGGATTATCCATGTAGGAACTTGAATTGCTAGGGTTTGGGGAGTAAGGGCAGCAAGCACAGCCTCTCATTGAGGAGTTGAGAGAGTCAATGCACAAAGATGGGCCGGACTTTGAGCATGATCACGTTGAGGAAGAGCAGTTGCATGAGCCAAGCCCCCACTGCAAACACAAGCACAAACAGAACAACAAGGTGAGGAAACTATACCCCCCAAGAGAATGGTGGAAATGAGGCACAAGCAGAGAGAACAGGTAGAGCTAGTATGAAGAAAACTCCAGGCCAAGATGCAAAAAGTTCCTAATGTGGCCACTCCTCTTGCTCGTTAGGGGCTGATCCTTCGCTAAGTGTTGTTGTTCTTTCAACATTTCTAAACATGTTGTTCTCTTGTTGTGTAGCCCTAGAGCGTCTCTCTAAGAACAAGTCATCCATTCATATAGCCTTCTCAAAGACTCTTGCTCTCGCACAACCCTTTGCAGATTCAAGTTGCTCCCTAAGGCCTTATAGAGTTATTCCTTGTGGATCTCATTGATGAATACAATGGAGATCGCTCTTTCATTAGGTCACTCAAGGTGCATGTATCCTCTTGTAAAGACTCCTCACATGAGTGAGTAGTCTTGTATGTCTTCTTTGTCTTTTTGGTTGACATTCATCATCTTAATGATGAAATTATCGAAGTATCCGGCCTCCAAGAATCTGTTGATGAAGAGATCCTTTAGATCATTGAAATTATTGTGTTCATCATTGTCTAAACTGGAAAACCAAGTTCATCCCTTGTCTCTCCTGAGCAAATATCAAATGCTTATGCCCATTGACTGGGATCCATGAGGTTATTAGCCTCGCACACCTGCTCAAACTACTAGACAAAGCTATAGGGGTCATTGCCTACTTGATATTTGTCGAGTTGCTTGGCAACTATGGGTATCTTTGTTTGGCTCATGTATTTGGGGTGACTCCTAGCCCAACTAGCAATGATATTGCCAATGCTGCCCCACTTTGCTTAGCACTAGTATTGTCCAGCAATCGCTTCATGAGCAGCTTGCTCACTATAAGATCTGCTCCTAAGGCTCTCTCCTTATCAGCATTTTCTCCCATTTTGTTTCTACTTGAGATGGCTCGGATCCTATGAACCTCGTTGAGCTCTCTCTCTTGGCATGACCTCTGAGACCATTGCTCCTGGTTATAGCTTGCTATGTGCTGCAGTGTGATCTTTCCTAGCCTCCTCTCCTCCTTAAGATCAACTATGATATCAACTGTTGCAAGTCTTCCATGATGTGTTATCCTTGTTTTTTAGTCGTACTATGTGATAAGTCACCGAATGTCATCCGAGGACCTTGCTACATTGAGATCAAGGTCAAGATTGAGGTCGCTCTCGTTCAAATTGGTACATGTCATGGTGGTTGTCTCTTGACCCATTAGTATTTCTATGAGGTTGACTAGACTGGCTAAAGATATGTCTCTAATCTTGGTTAGTCCTTCCTCCCCCCAGCGGTTAGATGGTTCTATCTTCCCTAGATCTTTGTCTCTGGTGTCTTGGGTCACTCGTTTGGCTTCCGATGGTGCACTCCTATTGGTGGGTTTGTTTCTTAGCTTAATCCCCTTTAGTGTGTTCCTTGTTAATCTAATCAATCTGCAAGTGTATGCACACTTAAATGCTTGAGTGGTGTGACTCAATGTGAGCTATGTGAAATTAGGCTTTCCAGTTTTCACATGCAGTTAAGTGTCTTGTGATGCAAGGTGCAACCTTCAATGAAATCGATCATATCCACACTTTTACCATTCACTTCCATGCAGTTACAGCTCTTTCACATGACTCATGATTACTCCTAATGGTTGATTTTGGGTCCCTCATGGGTTTTAATAGGCAATCTAATGGGTGATCAGCCCACGTAGTCAAATTGAGTCTCTACCAAGGGGGCAAGCGACTGGTGGTTAATAATTTTGGTCACTCTTAGACTATTAGGTTAAAGTTCTTGTGAAAATCAGCTCTATGTTCTCATATGCAAGTTGAAGTTCCAATGTGGATTGCTAGGCAACTAGACATTAGCCTTAACAGGTCCTAGAGAGTGGTCAAATTTGCCAAAAATTGTGTTCTGGACAACCCATTCTAGTGGCACATTTTTCTGCCTAAGTCCTAGACTTGCCTATTTGAGTAGGCTTTGTGACTATCGGAGTGGTTAGACTTGGATTCCAACGAGGGGTGCCCATCCAAGTATCCGAGTGTGCAATTTGAGGCCGAGTGTCCGAGTGGACTGAAGTGATTCAACTATCTGATTTTGAATGGGCTTGGCCATTTGAGTCTGAGTGGACTTGACTATCCGAGTCCGAAGTGGACTAAAGTTACTCGAACATCTGAGTGCCATGAGGATTTGGTCATCTGAGTTCTAGGGATATTGTTCGAGCGGTAGAAAAAACATGCCAAATGACACAAAATAGATTGAAACAATTGCATGCATCACTTATTATTGCACCCAAGGTTCTGACTTCATGCAATAAACATTAGGAAAGACTCAAAGCATACCCAAAACACACGAATGCAATGACACCAGAGATTGCTATTGTTGCTGCCCTCTTGAGCTATGGCTCTCTCAATCTCTAAGCATCCAAATGAGCTCTTTCTTCTCTCTTTTTCTTCTCTATCCCTATTCTTTCCCAGATAATTTTTTTTTTCCCCCTTTCTATGTTCCCATGTTTCCTAGTTGTTCCAAAGACTTATCTTTTCCTTCTTTTCTCCTTATTTTCCAAACCTTAATGCATCCAACTAATGAAAAACAACATACCACTACTCTAACTAATGCTTCGAAATCTTTCAATATCTAAACTATCAAGCAAAGAAGATTGAACCTCCTTCAACTCCCTCGCTTCCTACTTAAACCAAGCATAGTTTTGGAGATGAACTCCTACTCTATCGCTTAATTTGGAGCACACAAGCACTCAAGATTGAGTCCTTTGGTCTTGGCAACACAACCCAAAATGTCGGCACTCTCGCCAGCACACCACCAAAACCCACGGATTGCTTATTGCTTCAAGCGTTTCAAGTCGGGAGGTATGGCTACCTCTCACATAGTCGTGCACACTCTCTCACATGTGTAGTAAGCTTACCTTTGAATTCGATTGAATTATCTCCTCCCATGAATCCACGAATAGCTCCATGATCCAAGATGCACTTTCAAGCAAGCTCCAAGCCTCAAGCTCCATAGCCATGCACATGAGAAAAGAGAAGAGAAGAAGGAGAAGATGAAGAGAGGAGAAGAAGAGTTTATCCACGGTCCCTCACTCTCTCACGCACATACTCTTCCTCTCTCACACACTCTCTCTCCCCCTCTCATACACAAGTTTGAAGCAAGAAGCAAGAAACAAGAAGAGAGCAAGTTTGGCCACACACCAAGGATGAGCTTCTTCATTCACTTTTTTACTTTTATACATGCCCTATCTCCTCCTTGGGTAGCCATCCCCTTGTCCATTCCTCCACTCCTTTTCCTCCTCCTCCTATTAGCATGGTCTTTACAACTTGCACGAGAGAGAGCCCAGTGCTCTTTTATAAAATAAATTACAATGCGTCTAGTGCTCTTTTTGCAAAAAATTTAAGGTGCACTTATTCTTATGCACCTTTTACATTTAGAATTTTTTTCCTATGCTTTGTGTCTTCAATTTTTCCTTAGTGCGCCTTTGTCCTCCATGCCTTGGGACTGTCTTCTACTTTTGATTTTCTGGATTTTCCGTCTGGACTTCTAAGGGTTAACATCACCACTATGAATTAGGATTTTCACTCATTTGGGTGTCCTACACACTTTGTGGTCTCTAGGTTGGCCATTTCTTGAAGGATGCTTCATCCTTAGCCTAATTAGACCATGCCTACACTAATAGAACGACAAACATGTGTGCGCAACCCATGCAACAGTTGTGGGTGTGTGACAAATATAACTATGGTTAATGATTACAGTGTGCTTGGCAACTCTCACAAAATAATATATCCATGAAAATGATGTGTCAATGAAGTACCTAAGTAATACAAGTACACAATAATAATACACTAAAGCACTTTAAGATAATATTCCACCATAAAATAAATTGGGCACTTTAGCTTTCACTTTGCTTTGGCCCTGTTTAAATTTAGCCTTCACAAAATATTGTTATGAGTATCTTATCTTTGCCCATCAAATGTGAAATTGTGCACATGGGTTTCCATTCATCTGCAATCAAACTTCGTAACAACTCACAAAAGCAACATAATGTACACAAATTTTGCAAAATGATACAAGTGAACCATAGGACCATAAATTTCCTTAAATGACTAAAATTTCCTAAAGGCTAGAATATTTCATAAGGGTTACATATTTTAAGACTCATATACTAAGATAGTGGATCTAGTTAATCTATAAACTAGATTGGGCTTAAGCTTCTTCTTAGACTTTGCAAAGTGTGACAATGGTAAATCTTTGTCTTCATATTTAGCTAGAACCTCCTTGTGTCTCTTTATTAATGAGGGGGTCTTGTATCCTCTCTTTGGGGATGGGGTATGGAGAGTTGATGTGACTAATCCCCAAAAGTTAGGGGCGAGGACAATCAAAGGTTCCTCCAGGACTTGATGGGTGGTGAGAGAAGGGTTGAGTCTCTAATAGGAAATCTTTAATGGTAGCACCAACCTCTTTAGTACTGTAGGCATCCCATGTCCCCTCTTAAAATGGTGGGCTCCCATTAGGTGCATCACTCTACTCAACTAGGGGTGTGGCATCACCTTCTGCCATCTGGACATCCTTTAGGGCAATAGGTTTAGCACTTTGAGAAGGGGTCTCTTGAGCCTCTACAATTGGCATGACTCCATGCTAGAAAATGCAACGCTTGTTTGACAAGGTTGAGGTTGATGTTAAGTCCTCATGGCAATGGGTGGAGATAATTTGTGCATGAACATCAATGTGGGACAATTGTTCTACACAATCATGTCCAAATGTTGATATGATAGTAATTTTAGAATACGTATGCTAGAAAATAATATCCCATATGAACTAGTAGCATGGCCGAAGAACTCATGCTCACATCATTATGATCAATGGAAACAACTATCAATCTTTATATTTAATAGTTTGACTCAATACTCATTCAATATCATGATGCAAATGCAAAACAAATTTCATGAGCTAGATATCCATGGATTTACCATTATTTTTAATTTCACACTTTGCAATTATAGTAGCTTGGCTACCCAACATAGTCTTTAGTTTGTCAAGGAGCACTTCCATTCAACCCTTATGTATGCACTTGCCAAACTCTCTGCCCATGTATGCAAAGCACCACATGTGGCATGTGTTTCTATAGGGTAGGGAAAATGCATTTAATGTAATATGTATGAAAGGAATCCCACACCCACTGCATGGTTGATCTATAAACAATAGTCCTACACATGAATCACCTATTCTATCTTTTACTATCGGTGGAAGGGTAACAACAACATTTTTCTCACAACTTATTGCAACTTGAAAAAGAGAATGCGAGAAATTTTTAATCTCTACATCCCTCTTCATGTCTATCTCTATGTGAACCCATTGTACACACAACATCATCACCATCAATTCATTAGAATATTATGTGGTGCTATACATCATATTGTAAGCATTGCATAGCAAGATGTCGAATACTATTATATAGCATACTCGATATACATGATACATAGAATCATATAGCACTATGGCCTATAAAGCATTAGAAAGCAGAATTGTCATATGGTACTATGTAGCACTGCTTTGTGTCATATAACACATGAAAATAATATTAGAGCATATGAACTATATAATGTTGTATGGTAGATGAACTATGTAGTGCTATATAGTAGGCGAATTGTATAGCACTATAAAGCTTTATAGCATATAATTATAGAGTGATTCTAAGTAAGATTGTCATGAGTACTATATAGCATAGTTGATGTATTCAACTCTATAGCTCATGAGCTATAATGCCACTATGAACTATATATCATAATATACTACTATAGAGCACATGAACTATATATCACTATATAGTGCTATATAATTCATATGGTATATAGCACATTAACTACATACCACACAAACTATTTAGTAGATAGCACTGGTCAATAGCTTATTAGTAGATATTATGAGATAAGAAACAATCCATCAACATGTTGAACTTTATTAAACAATCCATTAACTTATTGGAAATATAGCATGGTAACTATGTAACATTATGAAATATGTAGCACTACATACTACTATATAGCTGTGAATAGTTCATGTGGCATACGGTTTACATGAGCTATTTTGTACACATGCATGCTATATAATAGTATATAGTAGATGTTATCTATACTTACAGTAGGCTAGTCAACCTCTCACGAGTACAACCTCTACCTTTTGCACATCCTTGCATGTGACTCTTCCTTTGCCACATCTATTGCATTCTTCTTAGCAATACAATAGTCATGCACCAACTTGGGCATCCTCATGGAGGACATGTAGCTCTCACGTAGCCCTTTGTCTCCTAAAGGATGTTGGCTATTCATCTTAAGCTTCTTCCTACTTCTTTCTCTTTCCTAAAATTGTACATTGTTGCTCTCTTAAGTCCATGGCCTCCTATGTGAACAAGGCCCATGCAATGGTATGCTAGGCTATGTTGTCCTCGTATGCTTCCTCTTGTGCTACTTTGAAATTTCAAGAGCAAAATCCTTTGTGAATGAAAGTCCAATCTCGTAGTGTTGAGCTCTTGTCAATACACATCCTAGTGTCTACATATGAGCTTTTCAAGGATTTTGGCCTTTGCATTGCAAGATTTTACTTGGCTTGTGGCACCTATAATTGACCCTAGCCTTGGACGTGCTAAGTAATCCTTGGCTAATATGTCATCCTCCCCCCTCTACTGCCTTAGGTCTATGCTATTCAAATTGAGACCATGCCCCTCATGGTTTGATAGTGCAATGTGTTGGGGCATGCCTGGAGCTGGAAGATGTCATTCTCCTCATCCAACAATAGTTTCTCTAGATAGAAAAAAGTGCTTAGCATATAGATATATAGAATGCAAAATTGGAGTGCTATGTGGAGGGGGAGAGAGAGAGAGAGAGAGAGAGAGAGAGAGAGAGAGAGAGAGAGAGAGAGAGAGAGAGAGAGAGAGAGAGAGAGAGAGAGAGAGAGAGAGAGAGAGAGAGAGAGAGAGAGAGAGAGAGAGAAAGAAAGTTATATTAACGTCTTCTAAAGACCAAAACTGGCCTATGAGACAAACTGTGATACAACTGATGAGGTCCAGCTATCCAAAATAAAAGTGCTGAATGAAAAGCTAAAAACTGGAAACTGAAAATACGGTGCTGTGAGTGTGATAAGCGTCGTGTATGTGTATGTGCGTATGTAGCTTTGGTACTCCAGATAATGGCTACAAAAAGGGAACAAATGTCGGCTATGATAGGGGAACAACTGTCGGTTGTGATAAAGTGGTGCGATGTGTATATGTAACAGATGCACACAGAGAGAGAGAGAGAGAGAGAGAGAGAGAGAGAGAGAGAGAGAGAGAGAGAGAGAGAGAGAGAGAGAGAGAGAGAGAGAGAGAGAGAGAGAGAGAGAGAGAGAGAGAGAGAGAGAGAGAGAGAGAGAGAGTATGTGTTGAAGCCTATGGTAGCCTTGATGTCCTTGAAGCTATGCTGCAAAAACAGGTCAGTCAAGGAGGAGCTCAAGATGTTGTGTGCATTAGAGATGAGCAAAGAGACAAATATTTTCTTTTTGGCAAATTAAAAGATTTGGAATAATTTGTGGTTGGAGAAACTCAGATACATTACTTGAGACCTCGATTAAAGGAACTCATATGTATCCCTTGATTTTGTGGTGTGGTCCACCAATCTCTTTAGGAATTTGACATGTACCTCTATTGCACAACAAAACCCTAGAATATAAAAGCAATATTGCAAGGGCTGTTAGTTTTGGGATCAATCAATGTTGGCAATTTTGTTTGATTTGATGTTATTTACTTGTAAATTAGGGAAATCAATAGCCTCTTCATCAAGGAAGGTTCATTCACATACCTTTCTTCATTGTAGTCAAAATGCCTAGAAGAAGATCTCCTTGAAGCTCTACTACAAAAACACATCTGCCAAGGAAGAGCTCAAGATATCATGTGCTCCTCTTTCCCTCCTTACCATTGTTGCTTCTCTTCATTTGCTACCTATATTGCCAATTATAGAAAAGGAGAAGAAGTAGAAGAAAGGTAATGGATGAGAAAAGAAAGGAGCCATCTCTTTCTTGTAAACACACATTGTCTCACCCTCACTCACATGCACTCTCTCAAGCTCTTAACTTGATGCACCAGTCTGAAGTTGGAATGAGCACAAGAAGATAGAAGCAAGAGCTCTGAAGGTTATACACATAAGATGAACTCTCTATTTATTTCTATAGATTATATAATAGGGATTGAGCAAGCTTTACCCTCTTGTCCACTTACAATGCATGGTCTTTAGCCAGGGCTTTAATGGCTTGCTATGAGCTATTAAAATGCACATGCGAGATTCTTCCATTTAGTTATAGGATATTCTAATGCATACAATCATGTTGGATATTTATGTTTTACCCATAGGTTTATATAGTTTACATGGGAGTAAGCTCATATTTAGATGTTAAACTGGCCATTCTCCACATGCTATGGTTTTTTCAAAACTAGCTTTAAAATGTTGTGAAATACTTAGAGCATTAAAAGCATAAATAAAGATACATTTTAAAGAGATGTTGGAGCCTTAAATATCTCCAAAACTATTATTTTGTGTTTTTGACCTTCGCCTTGGTCTCTTCTTGCTATTTTTAGCTCCTAACCTTTACTTACTGCTTTTTATGGTCATTATTTTTGGAAGTTGCTAGTTTTGACTACCTTTGGAAATAGTGCTTTTGATAACGCCCATAGTGCCTTTGACAACTTCTTTGAAATCTTGGACTTCAACAACTCCTATTTTGGCAATCACGTTTTAGCATATGCTAATTTTGGTAGTTACTTAAGTTGGTAAATGCTTATGGTCTCATAAGTCATTTTGGCCTTTTGTAGGCATGAATAAATAACTTCATTTCACATTCATCTCTCTCGATGAGTGGAGAGAAAAATAGAGCAAATAAACATCACATATTTGTCATCTTCTCTACACTATGTTATGGATGGCCCATGTGGATCCCCTTACTCAGTTCCATTGCCATCCACCCCTTTTTCCTTTACTTCTTAATTCCTTGCACCCTCCCCTCACTTCCTCAAATTTCTTTGTCTTCTTTCCTTTTATATCACTCTCCTTCTATTCCACCTTTCTTTTTTTTAATATTTTGTTTGCCTCCCTTCTCATTTATTGGCAATGTAGCTATAATGTCACTATTCTCCACATTGTATGGATATTGTTGCCAGTATGATAGTCTCTACCTTCACCTAGTGCTCAAATTTGCACCATACTAAGGTTTCAATAAAAAGTTAATGAAACCTTAGGCCTCAAGTCTTAGCTCAAATTGCAACATTATTTGTTGGTTTCTAACAAGATGCATAGTCTTGCAAAATTAAAGTAATCGAAACATCGAGAAACAATTTAACTTTTACAATACACCCATTTAGTTTGTGATAGCTTTAACATAAAAGGTGGTTAAAGAATGTAGCAACTTGGACTACAAATGAATGTTTTAAACTTCAAAATCAGAAGTCCCTCTCACATGGCATAATCAAGATAGGCGTACTCTATAGCATTGCATAAACACATGGGACAAAAGAAATAAAGCAAACAAAATGTGATGAAAACTTTCTTAAATGGAGGTAAATCATGTCTAATCATGCAACATAAATGCAAGGTCTTAACAAACAATGAAAATAATTTTAGTGCATTTACAAACTAGAGACTATTTAGGATCTATTGAAAGGAGGAAGATGAATAAGGAAAAAGAGACAAAGCTTAGTGCCAACCAATATTAATACTTTTTGTTATGCATAATATCAGTAGATCTAATCATATGCATGTATAGCTAGTGCATGAGTTGGGATTGACCAAGTTGGATTGCTAGATCAATCAATATGTCTCGTGTGGATGTAGACTAGTGCTATGTTAGGGCCTTCTTAGTACTCCTCCCAAATTTAGACTAGGGTTACTTTTAGGGCAACTTGGGTGCTTCTCGCATGAAAAAATCTATAAGCTACCTCTAGATAGACCCTTAAGCCATTTGGGCACTCTTCACCAGAAAAAAAATGTGAGTTGCTTTGAATAGGCCCTTAGTTTGTTGGCACTCTACTGAGAGAGAGAGAGAGAGAGAGAGAGAGAGAGAGAGAGAGAGAGAGAGAGAGAGAGAGAGAGAGAGAGAGAGAGAGAGAGAGAGAGAGAGAGAGAGAGAGAGAGAGAGAGAGAGAGAGAGAGAGAGAGAGAGAGAGAGAGAGAGAGAGAGAGAGAGAAGCATGGTTGGTCTGGATTTGGCTTTTATCGACCAAACGGTGGCAGCCCTTGGTCCGGATTCTGATACAGAGGAAATTGAATTGCTAATTGAGATACCCTTGCCTCTTATTGAGTTGCCATATCCAATCTCACTTAATTGGTTACTAGATTATTGCTTTGTACATGCACATTTCTTTGAAATATTTGCACAATGCATTAGTATGGAAGATACATACTTTTCTTGCCCTTACTAACTACTGTAAGTACTTAAAAATTTCTGCATCTATTGGCCTATGTACGCACACTATAAAAATTTAAATTCTACTTCTCTAAAAGCCTATATGTGCCCACTATACAAATTTAAATTCACATTCCATGACGATGGTTTTGTGTGTGTGTGTGTGTGTGCTCACAAGACCTTCCCCATAGTATGCACCAATGTACAATATGAACATATACAAAGGCGTGCATGTGTGTGCACGCCCGCACGCGCGCGCACACACACACACACACACACACACACTTGTGTGTGAAGTGTCACTTAACCAACAAGAGGAATACTCCAAAAGCCCCATGGTCCAAAATTGAACAAGTTCAAGATATGGTTTATGATGTAAATCCCATATTACACGAGGGATTTCTTATACACCATATCTCTTAAGGTTTGATACCTTGTAAATGAATACTTTAGGTATAATATTAAAGGGTCTCATCTTTACAAATCTTGCAATCTTGAGAGAATCTACTTAAAGGTCCATATTTTTTAATGGTTTACCTTTCAAACAAGGGAAAATGTGAATGCATTTTTCTAAACATTTTGATATAGGTTTACCCTTTAATTAGAAGATAAGGTTCAGAAGCTTTCCCTTCTAAATATGATGAAAGAAGAAATATATCATATCCTGTGTATGAAACACTAAAGACCTCATTGCCTCTTTAATGAAAGTAATGTAACTAATTTGCTTATGTGCAATAATTCATATGCATTTCTTTCTAACACATTGTTGGACGAAATGGTGTTCTCAAAGACTTTTAGGCCTTTCCTACATTAAAACTAATGGGTGTTCTTGGAATAACTGCAACAAAGGGATTTCTTCGACCTACCTTCACCAATTGAATGTGTGCCGTATATGGTTTGATGTTCAACCATGAAAGGAAGCTTTGAATTAGGATGACCATGCATGAGCTCCCTCTTAGGTAGCGAGTATCCTCATCAATCCCTTTCTCTAAATACAATAGCCTAGCATTTAACAAGCATATTAAACTTTATTAATGAGTAGATTTGAGCCTTGAGAAGGGGTGGGTGGTTGTGAGACTTGGAATAAAACATCACTTATTAAGTTGTGCACAATAGCTTCGTAATTTGCATGCAAGGACAAGAAATGGTAGTGAAATCATAACAAAATGTAGAAACGAAAAAGAAGGATAGGGTTTGAAATTAGGGCACAAAAGGCCCAAAAAGAGAAGGATTCTCTTGCTCTTGAAGATTCAATACGACATCATGTTCCTAAGTTATGAAAAACTCATGATAATTTTTTTAGAAAAATATGCAATAGTAAAATATAGTTACAACATGCTTGAAGGATCTCACGCTCTTCACTTGGTTTAACCTACTCTAAGATCCTTTTGAGCTCCTAGTCGGGACAATGTAAAATTAGGTCATGCGTTACGCTAAAGGGTGGCATTTTGATTGAAGGCCGCCTACGTGCTGCGAAAATGTCTATATACTACTACTACTACTACTACTACTGCTGCTGCTACCGCTGCATGTTGGGGGAAGTCAAAGCTGACCACTAACAAAAACACACGCGCCTACATACACACACACACACATTGCGTCTGTGCGTGCGTCGCGATACCTCACTGCGGGAGGCGATACAGCATTCCGTTGGCAATTCAGGGTTCCCTTGCTTCGAAACATGGTAAAGTAGCGCTTCCTTCCTGAAGCTCCTTTTGTCTACTTTCTGTCTGCTTGTTGGTATGCTTTCTCTTTTTTTGTCCCGTAGCGATAGGCAACAAAAGGTGGCTACGGCCAATTGGCCATGATGCGTTCTGTTACCTTTGGGCTGCTCTGATCAGCCAGCCAGCCACACACACACACACACACACACACACACACACACACACACAAAATCCAGATTCCAGATTCACCCATCTCTAGATAATCCCCCCTCCCCACCTTTTGAACTTCCAATGGCTGCACCCAATGACCCCTCTTCTCCCTTTGGGTTCTTCTTGTAGACGAATACCTATACCTTTATTTGGAAATAATACGATCTGGAGCTCCTTGCTTGGGAAACAGAGGTGACCGTACTGTCAAGCCATCCGAGCAGAAGTGTGACAGTGCAACGCTGTAGTAGGAGATAGTTGCCTGACATGAATGGAGCCACCCGCACCTCCCCGGATTTTTGATGGCAATGCGAACCCCATAGACAACAGAGGAATGTCAAGCAAAGACATACCCCACAAGGGTCCTCCAGCTGGCGGCAACGGTCAGATTTCTCCACTAAATTGCCCAGCCGATGCTGGCTCTGCTCTAACTCCCATTATGCAAGGGGCACATCTGGCACAACGACAGCCAGGGATGTATGCCATGGTGCAAGGCCAAGTGATGACTGATAAACAGCTGGACACTCTTCGCCGACAGATTTCCGTTTATGCAACAATATGCAAGCAGCTTGTGGAGATGCACAAGGCCATGGTCGCACAACAGAACTCTCTATCAGGTGACCTTCATGCCAAATGCTTGCGCTCAAAAGTCAGAGCTAAGTTATATATGTGCCCTGTTTTCCAACTGCTAGAGCATGATTCACTATTGTTGTCTAGGGATACCTCATCAATCATAGGTTGTTTGATATACTGACTATTTGTTTTGATTTTGCTTCAAGCTTCATGTCAAGTGCTTGTCCTCAGGAGTTGGCAGTCACCCAAAAAATGGAATGGATTTCCTTATTGGCTGGAGGACTGTGCATTATTGTTTGTACTGTGAGCCTATCAAGGCACAATTGATTAATATACTTAGTCTGGTTTAGATGTCATGATTATACAGCAAGGTGTGTGGTTTAATGTTCTCTTGAATATCGAGGATCCTTATATGTTTCTTGTGAGATTAAGTTTATATAGGTAGGCATGTGCAGCTGAGGTACTTGGATAGGCACATCCTGGAACAATTTTTTTTGAACTCAACCTAAGTAAACTGGGGGTCACAGGGGCCTCTAATCAAGCATGAAAATCAGTCATCAGCATACATTGTACAGGATCCTTGCAGTGAACAGTTGTAAGGTCTGAGACTGCCATGCCCAAGTTTTAATAAGCATTTCATATCCTCAGATTCACAGGTCTATTTTATAGCAGATCACTGCAGTTTTCTGTCTAAAAAGCTGTAAACACTGTAGAACAAGATCTTAGGCAAGTTGTTGGATAGTGACTGCCGCAACAGTGCTGCTATTGTAATAATAGTCAGACTAGTAGCTGCATGCAGACACACATAAGCTTACAAGTTAGGACGAGAACATTGCTAAATAGGGGTCAAAGCAGTGTGTACCTATTTGGCCAAAGCATCGGACTTCAAAAATGGTCATAGATGGTTATGTGTTGCAAAGTTCAACAATAATCTTGGCTGCTAGTGTCTTTAGTTGTCAGTTGTACCATCATCAATAGTACACCTCAGAGTTTCTCTAGTATGGCTGACTTTTTGCAGCTTTATATTTTGTGCTCTCAGTCATTTCAGTTAGCTCCATTTTTGTAATGGACCTGGGCGATGCCCTTATCTGATCATTTGTTGGCTGGACCCAATGATGGGCCAATGATGTGTCAGATTATGTGAGGAAACACTAGGGTTTATAGGTAAATCACAGCGTCTATGACTAACACATGATTAATGGATCACTGAGAGAACATGGTTGATAGTTAAGAAGAAGAAGAGAATTCAGTGAACAACTGATATAGACATGTGCAATACAAGTGGAGAGCTCATGGAGTGGAAGGCTGTCCAACAGTCAGTCTCTAAGAGCAGGCCAAGGGATGCTGAAGGAGAGTGTTGTCCTCCAGAATGGATCCCAAGTATTGTGGATCACAGTCAATGGCGTATGTGAGGATGATGTTTCTGAGGCTGTGGGAGTGCAGAAAATCAGCAAAGTGCAGGAATCCTTCAGCTGAAACAGCACATGCAACTACTTGAATGCAGACCACCAGCAGTGAGAGATGCAGGCCAGCAAATGCAGCTGTAAGGGGTTGTCAGAGGGGAGTCTGCTGTACAGAAGTTTGCAAGGCTGAAAATGCAGCAGCAGTAGGCCTGAACAGCAGGGGATCATGTTACCAAGCTGGGAGAGGTGTCACCAACAGCAGCTGCAGTTGCCAAGCTAGGGTGGATGCCATTTGTGGGGAGAGGGCTGGCGCTGATATATCTGGTGCAGCAAGGTGATGATAATGGCAGCAATGATGTGATGATAGTTGCGATGAAAACACAGGGAGACAGAGAGCATGATGATGTAAGGAATAGGGATGAGAAAAGCGATCATGCACATACTTCCTTTTATATTAAAAAACTTTTTGAGTCATTTGTCCTACCAAAATCTTTCTATTGTCTAATTTAGATTCGAAAATATTTAGAATGTCTTTTGGGGTTGTATGAGAACTGCAAAGGCTAGCCAAAATTATGAGATTAAGTTTAGTGCTAATTAGTAGTAGCATCAACACCCTCTCTTAGGTCCAAAATGGTATCTCAAGGGAGATGAAGAATAGGCTTTGTGATTGGACCCAAAAGGTCCCACCCCAAAGAGACCAAGGCATTGGACCAAAGTTGCTGCTATGTGCTGTCTGGAGGGATATTACAATCGCAAGGGTGGTGGAGATATTCTTTTAAGTTGTCCAGTGTGAGAGGCTGAGAGGATTGAAGCTCAACTAAGAGTGCGGTAGACAGTGTGGAGAGTGAAGCACGACACCCAATGCAATAGACTGAAAGAGTGTAACCTGAAAGTACAAAGTACAACCCTTAAACCTTAGGGTTATAAGGGGTGTTCACACCCGAAAGTGTGTGCAACTTGATAAGTGTTCATAAATGTGTAACATAGGCACATACTGTCACAACTCTATAGAAGCAGAATTTGTATCCTTTTTCATTAATTTGTCTATATAATGATTTATTAAATTTATTTCCTTTGCACTAATTAGATATAAAGAAAAGTGCATTGGAGCTGGCCACTGATGAGTGGTCACAGGTATGGTGGACCCACGCGGTGGGTTAGAGAAAAGATAGTTCACACTTCCACCTATATGGCCCGATTGGGCGCCTGTGACTAGAATTCACGCATATCAGGGTTAGACTCGCACACAGAAAGGATTGATGCCTTGAAGTGTGGGCTAGATCCACCAGAACAGACAGTTACAATCAACAAGATGGCATGATTATGAAATGCTTGTATAATGTGCATGTGTGGGCTGAAAGCTTGAAATGCACATTTCTTTGCATAGGAAAGTCACATGAAGATTCGGATACCATTTTTGCGATGTATACGGAAAAAGCTTTCATATGACACCCATATTGGGGGGGGTCCCTAAATTTTACGAGATCCCTAAATTTTAGGAGGTCTATTGTAAACGCCCCGAACAACGTAGTATGCTTAACAATTATGATATTCGCTTGTTTTCGAGATTTAATATAAAAGAGAATGAACACTTAAAGCTCAAAATGAAAATTACTCACAAAATTACAGCCATGAAAATGTAAAAGTAATGGAGACAAGATTGAGGGTTGAAGACCGGCAAACCCCCCCCGAAGGAATGTATTCCTGCTCAACCCAAGTCCCTTAGGGAAGAGCTCAGTTACAATCAACCTGAGAGTGAGAAGAAGTTCTTTCTCACTCTCACAAGATCATGCAAAGATGTACAAACACACATGCATTATCTATTATGCAATGATAAGAACTGATTTCTTTACAGTATGAGAGAAGAAAAAGGGAAAATCAGCCTTTCTCCATCGTTGATCAGCAGTACATGGATAGGGCTTGCTTCTTGTTGCTAAAATGGAAGAAAGAGCTCAAGAAGGAGGTGCTGTAATGAATTTACAAGCTTGCTGTCCTGTAAAATAGCATGATAGAAGAGGGAATATGGAGGAATTTGATAATGGAGAAGTGGGGGATGATGATGGGGATGGATGGGGCCAGTTTCTGGCTATCTGTGGGTGCTGTACATGAGTTTACAGCAAAGAAAAATGATGTTGAATGAAGAAAAACGAGCTCTTATTTATAGGAGAGGGGAGAGCTAGTATAAAAGGGGAAAGTGGAGTAGCACAAGACAAGTGTCCAGCCACATGTCATGAGATGTGACAAGTAGTGGGACACTTGGAAACTGTTAGCGTGCTCTTCTTCAGTCTCAGTCTGTCATCTCCTGGTTGTGAGCTCCTGTCAGAGTCTGACAGGAGACAGAGGAGCTCTGTCAGGTCATTTTGGTGGCTGCCCTAGTTAGCTAGCAGCCCTGGGTGTGTTACAGCCCAAACTGGGCTGTTTTTTGTCCAGACTGCCCATTTTCTGGGCAGTCGGCCAGATCTGGCCAAAGTCGGCCAGATCTGGCTGGTCGGCCAAATCTGGCCAGGTCGGCCAGTTTGCTGGCCTGGGGGCTATTTATATCAGCCCCCCCAGTCAGTCCAGCATTATGCTCTGCAGGTACAGCACTGCTCCCGTCGCCTCCGTCTCCGGCATTGGTGCTGCCACTGCTTCCAGTCTGTCCTGGTTCCCTCACTGACGCTCCGGGCTGCGTGCAGGGACTGTTTTGTCCATTCCAGTGTATTCAGCATTCATCTCAGTCAGTGCAGACTTTCTTCCTTCACTCTTTGCTTTCTCTCTCCTCTCCTCTGTGTTCGTGTTCTTCCGTTGCGAACTCTCACATGGTATCATCGCCTGATTGAGAGCACGGAGGACATACCCTCAGGAGTGAGATACCCTGCTGTTGCTGCCAACAGATCAACCACAGCCAGGCGACTGCTACAGGAGGCTGTTCAGCCTGCGTTTTGTTGTCCACGCTGACTGCAGAGGCTGCCACGTCATCCAGCGACGCAGCATCCCTGCGTTTTCCACCAGGCTGCCCCTCCTGCTGCTGGGTGACCTCCCTACAGGGTGCGTTTTGCTGTTCTGTAGGTCGCTACCACCTCAGGCGGCCCTTTTCCTGCTGGAGACCTCTGTCCGGGCTGTTTCCTGGTGCTGGTGGCCTCTTCTCTGGTGTGCGACATCAGTTCTCTTTGCGTTTTGCAGATCCAGGTGTTTGTAGGCTCTCCCTGCCTGCGTCTTGGTGGTTGGTGACCACATTGCTGGTCCTATTTCGACAGCGGCACAACTTTCTTTGGTATTTTGCAGATTGGAAGATGTCTTACCAGTTTTCAGGCTTTGAAGACTCAGAGGATGAGCTTCTCTCTCATCATTTCTCTGAGCGGAGGCAGGATTATTGTGAAGTTCGACATCGGTAAGAACCTCCTCGCACTCGTCCTTCTTCAGTCCATGCATCTCAGAGGGTTCCATCTACTGCGAAGGTTTCTTCAGTGAAGACTGCTTCAGATGTGCGGATGCTTTCCTTGATTCCCTCTATACAGGTGCCGATTTTCCCTTCCTTTCCGAAGGAAGATAAGTTGGATGGTTCCAACTACTCCTTATGGTCATGCAAGGTGGCTTGCATCCTTGATACCTTTGACCTTTGGGAGCTTGTTTCTTCGCCCATCGACCGACCCCCCGTGGATTCGTCCGATGGCACCTCTCTGGACCGTGCAGCCTTATGGGATAGGCTCAACTCTCGAGCCCGTTCCTTTCTTTTTATGAGTCTCCATGATTCTGTTCTTGTACATGTTCACAGGTTACAGACCGCGGCGGAAGTGTGGACAAAGCTTGCATCTTTGTATCAGCACAAGACATTTGCTCACAAGATTTTCCTGGAGAAGAAGTTGCGGATGCTCAGTCTTGATGGTTCTTCTTCCATGAAGGAGCACATCACGAAGATGGAGGATATGCGAGGCGAGCTAGCCTCTCTTGGTCGTCTGATATCGTCTGAGGATATGGTGATGATTCTGTTGACTCAGCTGCCATCACCCCGTTATGATGTCTTCTACACCAGCCTCATCACTTCGAGGACCCGTGAGACACTCCTATGGGAGGAACTTTCCCCGCTTGTCTTGGAGCATGACGAGCGTCTCAAAGAGGTGGGAGCCAGTGGCTCCACCAAGGCATTTACGGCCGGCACAGGTGGCGGCAAGAAGAAGAAACAAAAGAAGGAGAAGGCCAAGGACAAGGAGGAGGAGGACAAAGAAGGATGCGAAGGAGAAGAAGCCCAAGTGTCCCCATTGTGGGAAGGGCACTCATCCCGAGGAGAAGTGTTGGTAGAAGTATCCCCATCTGAAGCCTAAGGAGAAGGACTCGAAGGCGGCCCCAGCCACAACAGAATCTGCGTTTGTGCATGTCTTTGTTGAGGAAGACACTGCCCTAGCTTCTACCACACAGGAGGAGCCTTGGCTCGTCGACAGTGGAGTATCTTCACATATGACCTTCCGTCAGGATTGGCTTCAGGATCTTCGTTCCAGAGGGGGTACAGTTACCATTGGTGACAATTCTACAGTTCCTGTTCGAGGCGTGGGAACTTTACCTATGTTTTCTGACAGGCGGTCTTCCTCCGCCAAAGTTCTCTATGTCCCTGATTTGGGTTTTAACCTATTATCTGTGCATGGCCTTACTCAGTTAGGTACCCGAGTCATTTTTACTCAGGATGCAGTCACAGTGGAGGATGCTTCTACGGGTGATGCTCTTTGGACAGGTACACAGGAGGGTGGGCTTTATACGCTCACAGCCTTGGCTGCGTGGACTTCCCATGAGCTTGGGCTGCTTTGGCATGCTCGGTATGGTCATTTGAACCTCGATTCTCTTCGCCGCGCTTCTCGGAGGAAGATGGTGGAGGGACTTCCTGATTTCCCTCCTCTTCACACTTTGTGCCCTAGCTGCTTGAGGGGCAAGCAGCACCGGCAGCCTCACCCGCAGGTTGCTTCTAGGCGGGCTACTTCTCCGCTTGAGTTGGTCCATACCGACCTTTGCGGACCTATGGGCACGGCCTCCCTTGGGAAGGCCAAGTATTTGATGCTGATTGTGGACGACTTTAGTCGTTATATGTGGCCTTATTTCTTGGAGTACAAGAGCGAGGCGTACTCCCGTTTTTGTGAGTGGCAGGTGTTTGTGGAGACCCAAACAACTTCCAAGGTTCGTGGTGTTCGAGTTGATCACGGTGGCGAGTTCACTTCTCACCTTTTCTCTCAGTTTTGCAGGGATCATGGTATTAGGGTGGAGTATTTCCATCCGAACACACCATCCGAGAATGGTGTGGTGGAGCGTGCGAATCGGACCATGATTGAGATGGCCCGATCTATGCTGGAGCATAGGAGTCTTCCTCATTTCCTTTGGGGTGAGGCGGTGGCTACAGCGGTGCATATTCGCAACCGCTCTCCGACTTCGGCATTACAGGACATGACTCCGTATGAGGCTTTCTTTGGGAAGAAGCCTTCCGTGTCCCATTTTCGCATCTTTGGGTGCGATGCTTTTGTCCATGTGGACAAGAAGAAGAGGAAGACGAAGTTCGACTCTAAGTCGCGAAAGCTTATCTTCGTTGGTTATAGTACGACCACGAAGGGATATCGGCTCTATGACCCGACGACGCGGACGGTTGAGGTGAGCAGGGATGTGATCTTTGATGAGGCTTCGGCCTCTGAGGATCCAATTGATGGTTCTATTACAGATGTTTCTTCATCATCGACGGGACCCCTCCCCCCCCCACCTTCTCTCCCTTCACTTCCTTCTAGGATGCCCCTTAGCACCCCCCCCTATTCCTCCTCCTTCGGCTTTCCTTTTCCCTTTGGTGGATGTGCCTTCGTCTACTACGAGCTCTTCTACCGCCACTTCGGGATCTTCACGGGATATACAGCCTTCTTCAGATGCAGAGGATCTACCTTCATTCGGTGAGGGGGAATCCCTCTCCGATTTGGGTGCTTTACAGGTTCCGGAGACCCCCCGGTCTCCCTCACAGTCACAGGAGTCTCTCAGGATTCCTTTATGGTATCGCCGGCTCATGCAAGATTCAGGTGTTACTCACTTTCCTGCTTCTTCTACAGGTCCACGTCGCTCAGCACGTTTACAGGCCCAGCGGGACAGTTCCCTATGTGTGAACTATGCTCTTATGTCACAGATTCTTCAGGATTTCGAACCTTCCACCGTGGAGGAGGCTCTTGCACATGATATTTGGAGACATGCTATGCAGGCCGAGCTCGATTCCATCGAGCGAAACCATACGTGGGAGCTTGTACCGCGTCCCGCGAAACGGAAGGTGATTGGTGTGAAATGGGTCTTTAAGACCAAATATCTTGCAGATGGCTCCTTGGACAAGCATAAGGCTAGGCTTGTTGCCAGGGTTTTGCATAGCGTGCAGGATTGGACTACTTTGAGACTTTTGCTCCTACAGCCAGGATGTCTACCATCCGAGTTCTTTTGGCTCTTGCTGCTCACCACCGTTGGCCTGTCTACTAGATGGACATCAAGTCTGCTTTTCTGAATGGCGTTCTTGAGGAGGAGATTTATGTTTCACAGCTTCCTGGTTTTCTTGTGCAGGGGAAGGAGGATCATGTCTACAGGCTGCGGAAGGCTCTTTATGGCCTAAAGCAGGCTCCTTGTGCTTGGTACCAGCGGATTGACCGCTTCTTTCTACAGAGTGGCTTTGCGCGCTCCGCTTATGATCCCAACCTCTACTTACGGGTTGTGGATTCCCTTTCGGTGTTTCTTATCCTATATGTGGATGATCTTATCATCACCGGGAGCGACACTCAGCAGGTGGAGCATACACGGTTCATTCTTCAGTAGGAGTTTGACATGACAGATCTAGGGATCCTTCACTTCTTTCTAGGTCTGGAGATCTATCAGATGGCACAGGGCATTTTTATCTCGCAGCACAGGTACATCTCCGAGCTTCTTTCGGAGTTTGATATGGCTGAGTGTCGGCCTATCTCGTGCCCCATGGACCCCGAGTCCAAGCTTTTGACAGCTGGAGTTCCTCTTACCGATCCCACCCGTTACAGGTGCCTTGTCGGCTTTCTTATCTGGCTGCTTCACACTCGGCCGGATATCTCTTTTGTGGTGGCTTTATTGTCTTCTTTTATGCAGACTCCTACCCAGGATCACTAGCAGGTGGCCTTGCGGGTTCTTCGCTATTTGCAGGGGACTCGATCCTTCGGGATCATGTATGGAGAAGGGATTACCCTTTCTGGATGGAGTGATTCTGACTGGGCAGGTGATGTGGATTCGAGACGATCCACTACAGGTTATGCTTTCACCCTTGGATCTGGTGCTGTCTCTTGGAGCAGCAAGAAGCAGCCTACTGTGGCACTTTCTTCTACAGAGGCTGAGTATCGGGCCCTATGTTCGACCGCTATGGAGGCAGTTTGGCTCCGTTGCCTACTCGCGGAGATTGGCTTTTCCCAGACCGGACCTACGAAGCTGCGCGTGGATAACCAGAGTGCTCTTGCTCTGGCCAAGAACCTGGTGTTTCATGCTCGCACGAAGCACATTGAGGTTCAGTATCACTATGTTCGAGAGCGGATCGTGGATTCGGAGCTGGTGGTGGTCTATTGTCCTACGGCGGCCAATGCAGCTGATCTCTTTACGAAGCCGTTGCCTCAGGCTTCTTTGCTTCATCACATGCGGTTCTTGGGTCTTCAGACTCTCCCAGGAGTTGAGAGGGGGTGTTAGCCTGCTCTTCTTCAGTCTCAGTCTGTCATCTCCTGGTTGTGAGCTCCTGTCAGAGTCTGACAGGAGACAGAGGAGCTTTGTCAGGTCATTTTGGTGGCTGCCCTAGTTAGCTAGCAGCCCTGGGTGTGTTACAGCCCAAACTGGGCTGTTTTTTGTCCAGACTGCCCATTTTCTGGGCAGTCGGCCAGATCTGGCCAAAGTCGGCCAGATCTGGCTGGTCGGCCAAATCTGGCCAGGTCGGCCAGTTTGCTGGCCTGGGGGCTATTTATATCAGCCCCCCCAGTCAGTCCAGCATTATGCTCTGCAGGTACAGCACTGCTCCCGTCGCCTCCGTCTCCGGCATTGGTGCTGCCACTGCTTCCAGTCTGTCCTGGTTCCCTCACTGACGCTCCGGGCTGCGTGCAGGGACTGTTCTGTCCATTCCAGTGTATTCAGCATTCATCTCAGTCAGTGCAGACTTTCTTCCTTCACTCTCTGCTTTCTCTCTCCTCTCCTCTGTGTTCGTGTTCTTCTTCCGTTGCGCACTCTCACAGAAACTTGTGTGACAAGTGTCTTGACACTTGTCTCTTCTCTATGGCCTTCCTTTTTGGGTTGAATACTGTCAAGAATAGAAACAACCAAATTTAGTAAGCATAGTCAGAGTACAGAACTTACTATTTTTAGAATGACATCCCTATTTTTTAGGACTAGCATTTTTAGGCTAATTCGAGGCTCCTAAAATTAGGGACCTTCTAAAATTTAGGGATCTCGTAAAATTTAGAGACCCTCCCAATATGGGTGTCATATGAAAGCTTTTTTCGTGTACATCGCAAAAATGGTATCCGAATCTTCATGTGACTTTCCTATGCAAAGAAATGTGCATTTTAAGCTTTCAGCCCACACATGCATATTATACAAGCATTTCATGATCATGCCATCTTGTTGATTGTAACTATCTGTTCTGGTGGATCTAGCCCACACTTCAAGGCATCAATCCTTTCTGTGTGCGAGTCTAACCCTGATATGCGTGAGTTCTAGTCACAGGCGCCCAATCGGGCCATATAGGTGGAAGTGTGAACTATCTTTTCTCTAACCCACCGCGTGGGTCCACCATAACCTGTGACCACTCATCAGTGGCAAGCTCCAATGCACTTTTCTTTATATCTAATTAGTGCAAAGGAAATAAATTTAATAAATCATTATATAGACAAATTAATGAAAAAGGATACAAATTCTGTTTCTATAGAGTTGTGATAGCCCTTTGGCTTTTATTCAGCTGTCCTTAGCTGAAAAGCTTCTTGATATTGCTGTAGAATATTTGGGTAATCCTTCATGAATTTGTCATGTACCCACTGTGCATCTGTTGTGGGTAGATTCTTGAATTTTAGTAAGAATTTTCGTGTCACAAGGCCACTTCTCGTGGTTCGATCCTTTAGAAACAAAATCTTTTCAGGTTCCAAGAGTTGCTCTATTTCTTCAACTTCTGGGGGATCTTCAGTAATGGGTTCCTTTGGTTCTGGTCCTATGTAAGGTTTTAGCAAACTTACATGAAAAGCGTCGTGTATTTTCCAATGAGCAGGAAGCTCAAGTCGATAAGAAACTTCATTTATTTTCTCAATCACTTTGAAGGGTCCAAAGTATCTACTGGAGAGCTTTGGAAAAGATGAATTTTGACCAGAACCTTATTTGAGCCTACTTTTATCAAACTTTAGCAAGACATATTGACCTTTTTCAAAAGCCAAAGGTCTTCTTCGTTTATCTGCTTGCTTCTTTTGTCGCTCTTGGGCAACTTTGATAGTGGCTCGAACTTGATCCTTTGCGGTTTTAAATCTGAAGCAAACTCATTAGCAGCAAAAATCTTATCTTTAGTGCGAATAATTGGGGGAGGAATATTTTACCCTGTACTATTTCATTTGGAGCTTTCCCTGTGGATGAGTGCACTGTATTGTTGTAAGCAAACTCCAATAATGGAAGATATTTCTCCCATTGTGACTTATGTTCACTAACATAAGCTTTCAACATATCCAAAAGAGTGAGATTCATCACCTCTGTTTGGCCGTCAGTTTGAGGATAAAAAGCTGAGGAGAACTTTAAAGTGGTTCCCAAATTCTCAAATAAAGCACGCCAAAAGTTACTTGTGAATTTGGAGTCTCTATCTGAAATGATCTCAGAAGGCATACCATGTAATCTGAAGATATGTTGAATGAAAAGTCTTGCAGCTTGTGCGGATTTCAATGTTTTATGACATGGAATAAAATGTGATTGTTTGCTGAATCTATCAATTATGACCCAAATCATATCATGAGCTTGAGGTGTTCTTGGAATACCTGAGATGAAATCCATTGTGATAGATTCCCATGGATCTTTGGGCACTGGAAGAAGTTGCAACAATCCTGGAATCTTCTGCTTATCATATTTGGATTTTTGGCATACCAGACAAGCCTCAATGAAGTTATGTGTATCTCTTCGTAATGTTGGCCAATAAAAGTAGCGCTCAATTGCACTTAGAGTGGCTGCCCTCCCTCTATGCCCTGCATAAGGGGGTTCATGACTTTCTTTAAGCACCTTTTGTCGAACAGGAAGAGTGACACAAAGGCGATTGTTCATGAGAAGGTAACCGTCTTTGATGGAATAATCTGGATGAGAACCTCCTTGCTGTAAATTTGACCAAATTGCTGCAAAATCAGTATCTTCATCATAAGTATTCTTCATCGTTTGAAAATCTTCATGATGAGCCACTGTAATAGTTGCAATGCGAGGCACTCTAGAAATTGCATCAGCAACTATATTTTGTTTCCCTGGAGTGTACATAATTTGAAAATGAAACATAGACAAGAAATTTTCCCATCTTGCATGTTTCTCCTGCAAATGCTTTTGAGTCTTGAAATACTTCAAGCTTTGATGATCAGTTTTAATAAGGAATTCATTGCCTAAAAGATAATGTTTCCATATCTTTAAAGCATGAATCACTGCTAAGAGCTCCTTTTCATAAATGTCATACCTTTTCTCCACATCATTTAGACGGTGGCTTTCAAAGGCTACGGCATGGCCTTCTTGATTTAGCACTACACCAATACAATCACCACAAGCATCTGCTTCCACCACAAATGGTTTTACCAGATCTGGAATGATAAGAATAGGTCCAGAAGTAAGAGCTGTTTTTAGCCTTATGAAGGCTGCCTTCTCTTTTTCCTTCCATTGGAAAGAGATCTTTTTCTTTGTAAGGTCATGAAGTGGAAAAGCCATATGTGCAAAATGCTTGATGAAGCGGCGGTAACAAGGACATAAGCCAAGAAACGATCGCATCTCATGTACATCATGAATATGAGGCCATTCTTGGATTATCCTGATCTTTTCAGGATTCATCTGAATCCCTTCAGAAGAGATGACATACCCAAGGTAATTTATTTTATGCATGAAAAATTTACACTTTTTACCATTTACCAAGAGTTGATTTTGTTGTAGTAATTGTAGAACAATTTCCAAGTGTTGATGATGCTCCTCTTCATTCTTGCTAAAGACAAGAATATCATCAAAGAAAGTACCGACATATTATCGATGCTCTCTAAAGATGCGCTCCATCATTCGATTAAAGGTGGCTGGTGCATTGGTTAATCCGAAAGAAACCACCAAGAATTCATAAAGACCGTATGAAGTGCGGAAAGCAGTTTTGTGTACAACTTGTGGTATTACCCTAATTTGATGATAACCACTCTTTAGATCAATGCGGCTGAAAACCTTTGAGCTTCCTAGACGATCCAAAATGTCGTCAATTCTGGGAATAGGAAACCGATTCTTCACAGTGATTTTGTTGAGGGCTCGATAATCAATGCATATCCTGAATGGGCCATCTTTCTTTTGAACAAGAAGAACCGGTGAACAAAATGGTGAGCTACTTGGCCTAATTAGCCCACGGTTGAGTAGGTCTTCGACTTGCTTTCTGATTTCTTCTTGTTGAGGACGGCTCACACGGTATGGTGCTATATTAGGAGGAGAACTGCCCGGGATAATATCAATATGATGGTCTTCTGGCCTTCTCGGGGAAGCTGATAAGGAAGATCTTCTGAAAAACAATCTTTATACTTTTCCAAGAGCTGAAGTTGCTCTTGGTTTTTAGCATTCGTATTATCTTTTACATCAGTGACATAAAGCAGACAACATTGAATACAATCCTTAATTGCTCTAGAGACTTGCATATGGCTTACCATAGGTATGGTGTCTCCAGAAACTCCAGCTTGGATCTCGTACTTCTTGCCTTTGTTGGTGAGTTCTACCTTCTTTTTCTAAGAGAAGATGGTTGAATCTACTCTATGATTCCAGGGCATGCCAAGAATCACATCGCAACCATCAAGGTCTCCGATACAGAAGGTATCTTCGTCACTGTAGCCTTGAATTTGAAACTTGAGCTTGCCAATGTAGGGTATCACAGTCTTCACTGTGTCACCTTCATTAGCATTTAAAGCTTGGCGAACTTTTGCCGGAGTGTCCATCTCTTCATTCTTTAATCCAAGCTCTTTAGCTAATTGCAAGGAAATGATATTTTCATTCGCCCCAAGATCTATCAAGAATAGTGCTTGCTTACCTTGCAATTGTCCCCAAGCTTTTAATAATTTGCGCGTCTCTGGAGTGCGAGTTGTGTTTGCAACTACATCACTGATAGCATTGATTTTCACTGGCGACTTAGGCTTGTTGTCAGAAACCTTGCTTTGTCCCTTGATTGGACATTGCTTCGCTATGTGGCCTGTTTGTCCATATTTAAAGCACTTCCCTTCTTTCATGAAGCATTGCTTTTCTTCTTCGGAAAGTTGCTTTGCTTGTGGGTATAGATTGGAGCGAAATTGAGGAGCATTAGGAGGTGCATAGGGCTTCATCTTCTTTTGATTTGATGGCTGCTTTTGCCGCTGTTTTTGTCCTTCATTTGGGGTTGAATACTCCTCATCGTCAGCTACTCTCTTGTTATCATTCTTTTGGAATGATTTGTTGCCATTGTGCTCCATTTCCCATGTCTCAGCATGGTCAATGAGTTCCCTGAGACTAGAACAATGATAATGATTAAGAGCAGTACGAAGTTTAAAATGCAAACCTCCTTGAAACTTCCTAAGCTTTTCCGAACTGCTGATCTTCTTGAAATGTTGGACCTTCAAAAGTAGCTCCCAAAATCTCTTGGTATAGTCACCAAGTGACTCATTTTTCCTTTGCCAAAGCCGATCCCATTCCATTTTTACATCTCTTTTGAAATGAACAGGAAGAAATTGGCTTTGTATCATGCGAACAAAGGACCGCCATGATTTTGGGGCAGCATGATCATATTCCAACCCCGTCCACCAAGTATGGGCTAAGTCGGTTAAATCTAAAGCTGCAAACTTAATCTTTTCTTTCTCTTTATACTTGTCACGACCATACAAAATTTGAAATTGACGAATAAACTTCAGAAGAAGATCAGGATTTCGGGAACCATCATACATACTGAACTTGATCTTGAGATAGTGACTTAGTCTTCTTCTTCTTCCTATGCCTTCGTCCATGCTCGGATCTTGAGGTTGAAGATGATGAAGTGCTTGATGGGGATGAAGATGGAGACGAGGGTGAAGAATGTCGACGCCTTTGACGATGATGAGGTCTTCCACGAGAAGGGTGTGACTCTTCGTTACTAGAAGAGGATCCATCAGGCCAAATGACTTTGAAGAAGAGGATGAGCTTCGACGCGATCTCTTTCTTTGTCTCGAAGTAGAATGGGACTGCCTCTTAGAAGTAGTTGGACTTCTTGATCGGCTTCTTTCATTGGTATGGCTTTGTCTCCTTGAAGTAGATGGGCTTCTTTCCTTGAATTCTTTGGGATTCTCAACTTTTTCTAGTTTGAGAAGTTGCTCACGAATTTGCTGATTCTCCTCTCTAAGACTTTGAATGGCTTGAAGGATAGCACTCGACTGATCCATTGAGACTCTTAAGAAAAAAAAAAAAGCTCAATCACTCAATGCAAGGGCTGAAAACAAACAAACTTATAATTGTAAGCACTACCAGTGTTGGGGGTGAGGACCGAGCCAAAGCTCTGATACCATTGTAAACGCCCCGAACAACGTAGTATGCTTAACAATTATGATATTCGCTTGTTTTCGAGATTTAATATAAAAGAGAATGAACACTTAAAGCTCAAAATGAAAATTACTCACAAAATTACAGCCATGAAAATGTAAAAGTAATGGAGACAAGATTGAGGGTTGAAGATGGGCAACCCCCCCCCGAAGGAATGTATTTTTGCTCAATCCAAGTCCCTTAGGGAAGAGCTCAGTTACAATCAACCTGAGAGTGAGAAGAAGTTCTTTCTCACTCTCACAAGATCATGCAAAGATGTACAAATACACATGCATTATCTATTATGCAATGATAAGAACTGATTTCTTTACAATATGAGAGAAGAAAAAGGGAAAATCAGCCTTTCTCCATCGTTGATTAGCAATACATGGATAGGGCTTGCTTCTTGTTGCTAAATGGAAGAAAGAGCTCGAGAAGGAGGTGCTGTAATGAATTTACAAGCTTGCTGTCCTGTAAAATAGCATGATAGAAGAGGGAATATGGAGGAATTTGATAATGGAGAAGTGGGGGATGATGATGGGGATGGATGGGGCCAGTTTCTGGCTATCTGTGGGTGCTGTACATGAGTTTACAGCAAAGAAAAATGATGTTGAATGAAGAAAAACGAGCTCTTATTTATAGGAGAGGGGAGAGCTAGTACAAAAGGGGAAAGTGGAGTAGCACAAGACAAGTGTCCAGCCACATGTCATGAGATGTGACAAGTGGTGGGACACTTGGAAACTTGTGTGACAAGTGTCTTGACACTTGTCTCTTCTCTATGGCCTTCCTTTTTGGGTTGAATACTGTCAAGAATAGAAACAACCAAATTTAGTAAGCACAGTCAGAGTACATAACTTACTATTTTTAAAATGACATCCCTATTTTTTAGGACTAGCATTTTTAGGCTAATTCGAGGCTCCTAAAATTTAGGGACCTCCTAAAATTTAGGGATCTCGTAAAATTTAGGGATCCCCCTAATATGGGTGTCATATGAAAGCTTTTTCCGTGTACATCGCAAAAATGGTATCCGAATCTTCATGTGACTTTCCTATGCAAAGAAATATGCATTTCAAGCTTTCAGCCCACACATGCACATTATATAAGCATTTCATGATCATGCCATCTTGTTGATTGTAACTGTCTGTTCTGGTGGATCTAGCCCACACTTCAGGGCATCAATCCTTTCTGTGTGCGAGTCTAACCCTGATATGCGTGAGTTCTAGTCATAGGCGCCCAATCGGGCCATATAGGTGGAAGTGTGAACTATCTTTTCTCTAACCCACCGTATGGGTCCACCATAACCTGTGACCACTCATCAGTAGCCAGCTCCAATGCACTTTTCTTTATATCTAATTAGTGCAAAGGAAATAAATTTAATAAATCATTATATAGACAAATTAATGAAAAAGGATACAAATTCTGTTTCTATAGAGTTGTGACACATACAAAAAAGGAGAATAAGTCAGGGGGAAAAAACCTCTCGTATTGAGAGTAAAATGTGTTTGAATGTCCTACTAATCACCGACACTCCTCTGTGAGCGTAGGTGTGAGTGAAACCCAACAAACTCCCTTGGAGTGGAGTGATCAAAAGTACAAGGATCATGTGCCACCAAAGGAGATAAAATTTAAAGCATTGCGAAATGCTTCAAATTTGTCACGAGGAAGAGCTTTGGTGAAGATTTCCGCCACATTACTGGTGGTAGGACAATAGACAAGGCTGATATCTCCTGCATGTAGCCTCTCTCTGACAAAGTGATAATGTATCTCAATGTGTTTTGTGCGTGCATGAAACATTGGGTTCCGTGCCATTGCAATGACACTTTGATTGTCAGTGAACAAAGGAGTAGGCTTCGTAATGGATACATCCAGATCAGCTAGCAAGCACCTAATCCACACACATTCAATTGTGGTAGTGAAAGCTGCCTTGTATTTAGCTTCACATGACGATGTGGCAACAATGGATTGTTTCTTGCTAAGCCAAGATATGCAAGATGAGCCAAGAAAGAAACAACTGCCACTAGTGGAGTGACGCAAATCATAATTACCAGCCCAATCAGAATCACTGTAAGCATGTAAGTGCAGTGGTCCCCTGTTGGCATAAAGCAATCCAAGAGATCTAGTACCCTGTAAGTTACGAAAGACATGCTTAACAGCTTGCTAATGTGACATGCGTGGCTAATGCATATATTTGCTCAGGGTTGAAATTGCAGACTGTATGTCCGGCCTAGTGTTGCATAGGTAAATAAGGTATCCAACTGCTGGAGCATATGTGTGTATATCAAACAAATCACTGTCATCATGTAATGACAGCTTTAGTCCAGGTTCCATTGGTGTACAGACTGGCTTGCAATCCTATAAGCCAAACTTCTCAAGAAGTTTACCAATGTATCTTGATTGTGATAAACCAATACCTCTAGCATCATGTATGAACTGAATGCCCAAGTAATAAAGCAAAGACCCCAAGTCTGACATCTCAAAAGTTTGCTGCAAATTTTGTTTAAATGTTGAAATTTGATCAACATGTGTCCCTGCAAGCAAAAGGTCATCAACATATAGACAAATGATCAGCATGGATCCCCCCTCTTTACATACGTAAAGGGTAGACTTAGATGAGCTGTTTATAAAGCCTTGGCTGAGTTAAAAGTCATCTATCTTTGCATACCAAGCTCTAGGAGCTTGTTTTAAGCCATATAAAGCCTTTTTCAGCTTGCAAACCAAGTGTTCGGATCCCTCAACTGCAAAACCAATGGGCTGTTGTACATATACTTCTTCATGAAGTTCCCCATGTAAAAATGCAGTTTTCATATCTAATTGATACACAGTCCATCCATAATGGGCAGCCAAAGCAACCATAGACCTGATGGTAGTCATGTGGGAGGTAGGAGCAAATGTCTCCTCATAGTCAATGCCTTTCTTCTGTGCATAGCCCTTAGCTACAAGCCTTGCCTTATATTTGTCAATGGATCCATCTGCATTCCTTTTTAGCTTATAGACCCATTTTTTTCCAATGGCTTTCTTCCCAATGGGCAAATACACTAAATCCCATGTTTGATTCTTAATGATAGAATCAAATTCAGCTTGCATTGCTGCCTTCCAATGCACACTATGTTGTGCATGCTCAAAACATTCAGGCTCTTCATCATCAGCTGTACTTGCTGCCATAACAAACTCCATGGTATGTGCAGTATCATGATACGAGCTTGTCTTCTAGTACGACCAACCATGGATGCACCCAGATGACTATCTTTCATAGTCTGTAAATACCATCTAGGCATTTGGCTTGCCTCCTGACTGTGCACAAGCTCTTACTGAATTTCAGATTCAGCACTTTGCTGAATATTTAGATTAGCCAATGGCTGATTTTCTGCATTTTCCAACGGAGCAGCTGGCTGAGCATTAAGTTCATTTGTTGAAGTTCCAGTTGAATCACCAAATGAAATGGGCAGCAGCCCTTCAAATACATCATGGGCAGCCTGATATGTGTCAAAACCAGCAAGGGATAATTCTGATTTTTCATCAAAGAGTACATCCCTACTGAGACAAACACCTTTTTTAGAGACAGGATCATAGAGTCTGTAGCCTTTGCTCTCACTACTATATCCCACAAAAATGCATTTGACAACCTTGTTATCCAACTTTTTTTAAAGTACCTGGTTAATGTGTGCATATGCAAGACACCCAAAGGTACGAAAGTGCCCAACAGAAGGTTTCTGGTTGTTCCAAGTCTCAAAAGGCATAACATTCTTTAATGCTTTGGTTGGGCATCTGTTTAAAACATGGCAAGCACACATAATGGCTTCCATCCAGAAACTGTGTGGCAAGCTCTTTGCTTTCAGCATGCATTTGGCCATCTCCATGAGTGATCGATTCTTCCTCTCTGTAACCCCATTTTGCTGTGAAGTATAAGCAATAGTGAACTGATGAACAATGCCCTTTTGCTTTTAAAAAGAATTCAGCATAGAGGGCATATGTTCCCCCCCTCAGTCCGAACAGAGAGTCTTTATTTTACAGCTAGATTGGTTCTCAACAAGTGCTACAAAAGCCAAAAAATGCATCATATACTTCTGACTTTTTAACCATAGAATAGACCCAATAGAAGCAAGTGAAGACATCAATAAAAGTCACAAAATAGTAACATCCACCCAATGACTTTGTCTACATAGGGCCACATACATTTGAATGCACTAATTGTAACCTGGCTGTGGCTCTAAAAGCAACATCACGGGGAAATGAAAAACGATGTATTTTTCCCAAAATACATCCTTCGCACAAGTGCTCAGGAGGTCTCTTCAAAATAGGTAATCCATCTGTGAAGAAAACTGCTAGGGTTTGCATTGAGGAAACACAGTGTACGACCACTATAGAAACACAGAGACAGACACAGACATAGAGAGTAAAACTCAAACCCTAAACGCAAAACTCAAAACTCAAACACAGAAACTCAAATACAAACAGAAGAAGGGAGAGAGAGAATACAACTCTGAAGTGAATGAATACTATAAATGAATGTAAGAGTGTACAGTGTGCTCAGGGGCAGAGCAATGTCGGAGAGTGATGTCCACCGGAGACGGATCCCAAATTTGTGATCACCAATCGGAGTGTGAACAGAGAGGAAATTGCAAAACACTGACACCAGGGGTTGCCAGAGACAGAGGCGATAGCTGCAGAGGGAAGAGATGACACCAGGCGGCTCCAGAAGGATGCAAACGCAGACTGTAGGATGTCGCTTGATGTTGGAGATGTTGTTGATGGCAGCTGGAGGCCAAACGCAGCCTGGGGGATGGTGCCAGACAGTGGGCGACAGCTGGAAGAAGGCGCCAGGGCACTGTGATGCTGGAGGGAGAGGTGGTAGCAGTTGCGAAGGCTGGATAGCCATATGGAGGTTATGAAGAAAATTGCTAGGGTTTGCGCAGAGGACACAGAGTGTGTACGAACACGACAGAAACACAAAGAGACAGATACAAACATAAAGGGCAAAACTCAAACCCTAAACGCAAAACTCAAACACAAATAGAAGAAGGGAGAGAGAGAACATAACTTTGAAGTGAATGAATGCTGTAAATGAATGTAAGAGTGTATAGTGTGCTCAAGGGCAGAGCAATGTCGGAGTGTGACGTCCACCGGAGACGGATCCCAAGTCTGTGACCACCAGTCGGAGTGTAGGAGGGCTGAATAGTGAATGACAGTAGGTTGGTCACCAAAACGCAGCAGTTTGGAGATTGGAAACTAGTAAACGTAGCAGTGTACTGCCGATCGGAAGCTGGAAACTGTGCATAGGTGCTGTAAACAGTAGGGCGACAGTTGGAGAAGGCGTGTCAAAGCGTTAGGACCTATAATGTTGTAAACGCAGGCTGATTGACCTTGACAATGATGGACGACAGGCTGAACAGCAGTCTGGGACAGTTTGGAGCAGTCGTCAGTAATTGAGAGTTGTCGCCTACAGCAATGGACAGGCTGAGGATAATGTGGCTGCCATCGATGATGGCTAGACAATAGATGGAGGCAGGTTGCGGGCTGGAAACTAGGCGCCAACAGCAACAGAGGGTGTGTGGATTGTTGTAACTTGCAAATAAGGATGATGGCTGAATGGTGGGCAGCTTGTCTATTTATAGATATGGATTGGAGCCTCCCAAATTAGGGTTTCCATGGAACTCTCTCGAACCGCTTCCTATTTAGGGTTTTTACTCTAAAAGAGCATTTTTTAGTGTGTTTTGGGGCTGGTTAAGAGGCTAATCAACAAGTAATGCATATTTTAGAAGGGAGGGTACACCCAACACATCACAAAATAGAACAAGCTAACCCAACCACTCAGGGTGTCAATGAGAAGGAAAAATAGGTGATGAGGTATCCATGTGATGGAGGATGGTGGTGTGGTAACAACAACCGCTGGTGGAAATAGCTTAGGATCCGCTCAAGTGGTGCTCTGCACAATGAGATGCAAAGTATGCTACATGCTGAAGAATGCTTATGCAGTAGAAGCCACTTGGACAGTGTCCCTCATGGGAAAATTGTTCATTTGCCCAATCGCCCTAGTACAAGGATGATGAAATCATGCAATGCAAAGGGAAAGGTACAATAGGGGGAAGAAGCCGATGTTGAAGACAAAGTGGTGAATCTTGTAGAGTACCTAGAAGGGTAGGAACCCCCTCTTAACTTGGATGTAGATTCCGAAGAAGGAAGAGGAGCCTAATGTTGGTCTTTGTATGGTGCTGAGAACCATAAGGAATGAAAGAAGAGGAAGTGGATGAAGTGGATGAAGCACCTTGCTAGAAGAACAAGGTAGAAAGAGAGATGCTGCATGATCCGCCTTGGGGAGGGGAAGTTTTCATGTTGGAAGAAGAGCAAGCACTCCTAGGATGATGAAACCATGAAAGCAACGATGCGCATCCCCGCGTCTCTAGCCCAAGTAGGACTAAAGCAATCTGCAAGTTAGCCCGACACTGAAAGACAAAACCCTGTAAAAGAGATGAGAATCTGCAAACACAGAGATTAGTGGTGAGATGCTCCAAAGCAGTAGAAAGAAAATCTAACTCAAAATAAATGCAATGAATGCGTATGTGTGCGAGTAAATGCAACGGAAGATAAAAGAATGGAAAAGCTAAGGACAATGAATCCTATGGGTCCGACTCTAAGAGTGCAAAAAAATGAATGCTAGACTGACCTAGAGTATTCAAAAGGACCTAGAGACATGCCAGTCTAAGAAGGTGGCCACCATCAGGTACATCCAGCAGTAGGGCTCTGCCAAGGGAACGCCTAATGAGGTGGAGAGGAAGGTGAGATGGATGCATGAAGTGCAACGGGATTAGAACCTGCAGACCAATCAGCCAATCCCTTAGGGATAGTGAAAGAGATGGGCTGCTCAAGCTGTACTCGAGCCACATGTCCAGCAGCAACAATGGGTTTTGAAGGAGCAGATGAAGGAGGAGTGGAAGGTGTAGTCCCACTGGATTGCGCAGTCATCACAGTGGTCTGCTGAGGCTTTTTAGGTGGAAGACCTTGGGCCTTGGAGTGACACTCCTCGTCCACATGGCTTGCTCTCTCGCAGTGTGTGCAAAGCCGGTTTTTGTTAGCAGTCATGTTTGTCATGCCTTGTCATCTCTTGCCTGTGAGCCTCAGTCTGAGTCAGACGAGGACATTAGGAGCTCTGACATGTCTGTCATGTGTTTTGATGGAGGAGGCTAGTCACTCTCGACTGGCTGTCAGTTTGCATTTCTATGCATTCCCTTTATTTGTCGGGGTCCAGTGTGCTTTTTTAGGGTAGTTTCTGCATTTCCCAGGCTGTCCACACCTGCCAGGTATTGTCCCCCTGTTTTGGGATTTTCTGGCCCCAGATGTGCCACGTCAGCATTTTGCGACTGCATTTAATGCAGTCCGACTGCATTAAATGCAGTCGGCCCAGTATTTATGGCCCTTGGGGCAGGTCGGCCAGTTTTGGGCTCTTTTGGCTATATATAGCCAGCCCCCCACACTTGGCAGATCATCTCTCAGTCTTCTTCCTCTTCAGTAGGTGCACACTCCGACATCCTTTTCCTCCGTGGTGGTGCTGCCATCGTCATCAGCCTGATCTGGTGCCCTCACTGATGCTTTGGGCTGCGTGCAGGGACTGATCAGTCCATTTCAGTGTATTCAGCATTCATTACAGTTAGTGCAGATTTTCTTCCTTCATTTTCTGCTGTCTCTCTCTCCTCCTCTGTGTTCGTGTTCTTCCGTTGCGCACTCTCACATGGTATCATCGCCAAATTGAGAGCACGGAGGTCTTATCAACTGGAGAGACACCACACCTATCATCTGTTGCTGCCCCCCTTCTCTCCAACAGCCAGGCGGCCCCTCCAGGTGGTCTATACATTTGCGTTTGCTGCATCAGCCCCTTCCAGAGGCTGCCACGTCATCAACCAGCTCCTGCTACCTGTGTTTTCAGTTGGGCAGCCCTCTCTTCAGCTGGGCGACTCCACTACAGGCTGCGTTTTCCATCCCCGGTGGTTGCTTTCCCTCCTGGCGGCTTTTCTCCAGCTGGCGCTTCTCTTTTAGGTTGCGTTTTGGTGCCTGGCAACTTTCCCTCCGGATTTTGTGCCCTACACAGCTGCGTTTTCACCTCCTGGTGATAGGCGACCTGATTTCCTAGAGTTTGGTGGTTCTTCTGGTGGTTGGTGACCCTTCTGGTGGTCATTTTTTCGGCATCGGCACAGTTTTCCTTGGTGTTTGGTGTTTTGCAGATTTAGAAGATGTCTTATCATCAGTTTACAGGTTTTGATGACTCAAATGATGAGCTCTTGTCTCGACATTCATCTGAACGGAGGCGTGATTTCTATCGCGAGGATCGTCATCCGGAGTGTATTCCTGGTTCTCATCCCCCTTCTATTCATGTATCTCGGCGATCCCCTTCTAGTGGGCCGAAGATGCAGCCTTTGGTACCCCTTGTACAGGTACCCGTACTTCCTCAGCTGCCCAAAGAGGACCGGTTGGATGGCTCCAACTTTTCTTTATGGTCCTGCAAGGTGGAGTGTATCTTGGACTCCTTCGATCTTTGGGAGCTTGTTTCTGTTCCTATTCCCCGGCCTAAGGTGGATCCCGCAGATGGGACATCTATGGATCGTGTAGCCTTATGGGATCGGCTTAATTCTAGAGCCAGATCTTTCCTCTTTCTGAGTTTGCAGGATTCTGTCCTTGTTCATGTTCACAGGTTGAAGATTGCAGCGGACGTGTGGCGAAAGCTCGCGTCTCTCTATCAACAGAAGACGTTTGCCCACCGAATATCTCTTGAAAAGAAGTTGCGGATGCTCGCTATTGATGATAGTCCTTCCATGAAGGACCACATCAACAGATTACAGGATATGAGGGATGAGCTTGCATCCCTCGGTCGGACGATATCTTCTGAAGACATGGCTATGATTCTTTTGACTCAGTTGCCATCGCCTCGGTTTGATGTCTTCTACACCAGCCTACTTACATGGAGGACCCGTGAGAAGCTTCTATGGGAGGAGCTATCCCGCTTGTCTTGGAGCATGACGAGCAACTCAGAGAGGTCAGTGCTAGTGGATCCGACTCCACTAGAGCCTTTGTTGCAGGTTCGGGAGGACAGAAGAAGAAGAAGAAGTCAAAGGCTAAGAAGAAGGACAGTTTTTCAGGCTCTGACTCAGATTCAGAGAGACCGAAGTGCCCACATTGTGGGAAAGGGACACATCTCGAGGAGAAATGCTGGAAGAAGTACCCTCATCTTCGTCCGGGAGCGAAGGATGGATCTACATCGAGCCTTCCTCTACCTCTACACCAGCTGTTACCCATGAGTCAGTGTTCCTTCATATCCATGCTTTGGAGGAGGATCCTTCTTCCGTGGCTGCAGTGTCTTCTGCGCAGCCTTGGTTAGTGGACAGTGGTACTTCGAGTCATATGACTCCCCGAGGTGATTTGTTACAGGATCTCCGTCCATCAGAGGGTTCAGTCACTGTTGGTGACATTTTATCGGTGCCTCTTAGTGGTGTTGGCACATTGCCTTTGTTTACCGATCGACCTTCGAGCTCCTTTTCCCAGGCCCTACATGTTCCGGATTTGGGCCTTCCCCTCCTCTCAGTTTATGGCCTTACGAGGCTTGGCACACGAGTGATCTTCACCGAGCATGCCGTTGTTATTGAGGATTCTCTTACAGGAGCTGTCTTATCTACAGGTTGGCAGGAGAGCGGGCTTTACAGGCTCCATTCCCCTTATTTGATGCAGGGTCCTCCGAGGCAGTCTATTGCTACACCCGTTCCCGCTTATGCACCTTCTATTCCACAGGTTCCTTCCCATCCCCCACCCTCTCCTCCGGTGGTTCCCTCGTACCCCCCATCTCTTTCAGAGGGGGACGATCTCGGTGATGCGGCTGTGGATTCCCTGGCCCCTAGTGTTTTAGAGGGGGGATTCCTAGGATCGTGAGGAGCTCCTTCCGCAGCAGTCTACATCGACGGACTTCATCGACATTGGCATTCCTCTTGCCACCCCAAGATCTATTTCCTCTTTGGCCTTCAGCCACATCCAGGATCTGCGAGGGGGTGTTAGCAGTCATGTTTGTCATGCCTTGTCATCTCTTGCCTGTGAGCCTCAGTCCGAGTCAGACGAGGGCATTAGGAGCTCTGACATGTCTGTCATGTGTTTTGATGGAGGAGGCTAGTCACTCTTGACTGGCTGTCAGTTTGCATTTCTATGCATTCCCTTTATTTGTCGGGGTCCAGTGTGCATTTTTAGGGCAGTTTCTGCATTTCCCAGGCTGTCCACACCTGTCAGGTATTGTCCCCCTCTTTCGGGATTTTCTGGCCCCAGATGTGCCACGTTAGCATTTTGCGACTGCATTAAATGCAGTCGGCCCAGTATTTATGGCCCCTGGGGCAGGTCGGCCAGTTTTGGGCTCTTTTGGCTATATATAGCCAGCCCCCCACACTTGGCAGATCATCTCTCAGTCTTCTTCCTCTTCAGCAGGTGCACACTCCGACATCCTTTTCCTCCGTGGTGGTGCTGCCATCGTCATCAGCCTGATCTGGTGCCCTCACTGATGCTTCGGGCTGCGTGCAGGGACTGATCAGTCCATTTCAGTGTATTCAGCATTCATTACAGTCAGTGCAGATTTTCTTCCTTCATTTTCTGCTGTCTCTCTCTTCTCCTCTGTGTTCGTGTTCTTCCGTTGCGCACTCTCACAGTTTTTTCTTAGGGAGTTGCTGCCAAATAGGTCTAGATTCTTTGGTTCCATCTGAGGAAGAGAGGTCACCCTTTGATTGGCTTGCCTTCGCATCTTGCGAGTTCTTGCCTTGCATTGGTAGTTTTCCCTCCCAAAGAAGAGGCAACCAACCCCCTTTGCTTTGAATAAGGCTGTGATGAGGATTTCTTGTGGACTTGATCATGCAGCCTTGCGCAACATAAGAATTGGCACTCAAACTCGTAGAAGGTTGGCAATCGAGGTTGGGAGATGATGTGTTGAATGAAATTGAAGTACTTTTCGGGCAACTTATTCAAGAAGAATGCGACCTGATCGTCATTTGACTTAAGAGAGCCAGAAGTGGAAAACTCGGCAAGTAACTGCCTGTATTCAGCCAGCTGGACTTTTAGATTATCCCCTTTCTTAATAGAGAGCTCTTGAAGCTCAAAGTCGAGATTGATGCGCCAAGTACGATCTCGAGCCGCATAGCGGTCGGGAAGGTGATTCCAACGCTTTGACTCGAGCGGAAAGTGTTGCAACTGAGAGTGAAACTCAGGAAGCAATCTTTGCATCAGCTCAACATTAGCTATTGCATTGCGGGCTCTCCATTGACGGATGTAGTTAGGGTGAGCTAGTCGAGGGTCTAGCATAGGCTCTAAACCAATGACGAGGTCCCAAAGACCCCGAGACTCAAGCACTTGCTGCATGAAATTCGACCAAGTGGTGAAATTTGACCCGTTAAAACATGTCTTATCCGTGAAGTATTTCTTGGCTGTTTGCAATAGGAGTGGTAGTGCTCGGAGATGGATAGTGTGAAAAAGTGTAGTGTAAGTAGGATGGGAGAGTGGAGTACACTTGGGAATGGGCCCTAGAGTGCCCACCAGGCATGCGGGTAGTGTGCAAGGTGGATCCATAGGTAGGGATGGGCTGACTAGGCATGGGCATGGTAGCCACATGAGTAATCCAAGGAGGTGGGATGGGAACACGGGGAGCAGAAGTTGGGAATCCCTGTGTAGGTGTAACCCGAGGAGAGTGTGAAGACGCACCATAAGCTGAGGATAGAAACCCCTATGTTTGAGTGGTCATGTGAGATGTGAAGCTGGGGATAGTGAGGGGGATGCTCATCACAGTCGTCCTAGGTGCTATGGGTGTGCTCATTTGCTGAAAGGTAAGAGGCACTGTGTTAAAGGGTGGCATTCCCCCTAACGAAGTACCATGGTGCAAAGAGGTAGAGAATGGGGTAGAGAAGGAGAAGGTGCTAGAAGCGGAGATGGAAGATCCAACCCCTAGGGGGTGTGATGCAGATGTGGAGTGTAATCCAAGGTTTTGGAAAAATGATGAGAGGTGTGATATAGAAGAGAGTGGGATGGGAGGGAAGTGAGAAGTGTGTATGACATGCTCAAATGAAACAAAAGCTGTAGATGTACTTGAATTCTGTCTGCTTCGTGAGCCCCCTCTATTAAAGTTCACATATGCAAAGTCATTTGAATACTGTACCTCAAAAGAAGAAACAGGTGAGGGTTTTGATTCATGCAACTCAAAAGGATTGTACAAACCTAACATTGGACCTAGCTGAGATGGTGAAGATCGATCGCCAGACGTTCCCAAAGCCGTACGTCCTCCATGATCGGAGAGGTGGCCAGCCTCACCTGTTGTGATAGTACTCCTCAAAGTCCTCCTCTATCATGTTAGTGAAATTTGGAATAGGAGTAGAAAAAGAAGGTGAAGGTGAAAGTGGAGTGTTGTCCTCCTCACTGAGTCCATAATGCCATCTCAAGGCCTCCAATGATGGAGAAGCTTGATAGGACATCATAGGAACTGGAGAAGAAGGTGCTTGGGACATTGTGATTCGGTTACGAGTTATGGCAAAACTCAAACAGTAAACGCAAAACTCAAAACTCAAACACAAACAGAAGAAGGGAGAGAGAAAACACAACTCTGAAGTGAATGAATGCTGTAAATGAATGTAAGAGTGTACAGTGTGCTCAAGGGCAAAGCAATGTCGGAGAGTGATGTCCATCGGAGACAAATTCCAAATCTGTGATCACCAGTCGGAGTGTAAATAGAGACGAAATTGCAAAACACTGATACTAGGGGCTGCCAGAGACAAAGGCGATAGCTGCAGAGGGGGGAGATGACACCAGGCGGCCCCAGAAGGATGCAAACGCAGGCTGTAGGATGTCGCCTGATGTTGGAGATGCTGGCGATGGCAGCTGGAGGCCAAACACAGCCTGGGGGATGGTGCCAAACAGTGGGCGACAGCTGGAAGAAGGCGCCAGCGCATTGTGAGGCTGGAGGGAGAGGTGGCAGTAGTTGCGAAGGCTAGACAGCCACGTGGAGGTAGACTGATGGCTGAAATCTGCATTGGAGAGTGTGAAACCTACACAGATGAAATGAGGCTGAATGGGGGCAGCTTGTCTATTTATAGATGTAGAAGGGTGCCCCAAAAATTAGGGTTTTTGGGAGACCATTGAAACTCTCTCGGACCGCTCCCCTTTTTAGGGTTTTTCATTAATTAAGTGTGTTTTGGGGCTGTTTAAGAATGCTAATCAGCTGAAAAGCGTGTTTTAGCTCAACACCATCTAGCATCTGTGTACACTGTAAGAGCATCAAGCTACCATAGTTCACATGCCCTATGCGAGCATGCCATAACTCTGCTTGTAACATAGTAGGAGTAAGAGTGGATGCTAAATACGCTGACTAATCAATTGAAAGAGCGTCCAACTCATATAACCCATGACATAAAGTGCCAGTCAAGACCAAAATCATGTGTTCCTTATCTCTTACCATGCATCTGTCATCATCAAAGGTGACCTGCAATCCACAACGTGCCAAAGAAGAAATAGAGAGCAAATTCTTCTTGATATCGACACAAATAAAGCATCCTGTAGGCGGAGAATAGAGCCATCAATGGCTGTGGGCACAATCTTCCCAATGCCTCTAACAAGGTATGATGCATTGTTGGCACATTGAACATACTTGCCAACTGGAGCTGCACCAACAGAAGCAAATAAATCTTTGCGAGATGTGATGTGCTTGGATGCACCATTGTCAAAAAACCAAGTGCTTGTATCCTTAGTAGAGCTAAATGCTCTATCACCCCAAGAAGAGTCATAACTGCATGTGTAAAAGCAATAGTCATTGTGTGTAACAAAGGATGCTGACTCAGTAGCAGTGGAAGGAGCATTAGAAACAGACATTCTTGACTCCTTTTTCTTCTCCTAGGCGATGCGCTTTCTACACACAGTGATGTAATTTCCTGGCTTCTTGCAATAATGGCATTCGCCCTTCTTGGCTTGGGTGCCTTGTTGTTTTTTATTACCCTGTTAAGTACTTGAATCCTAGAGCTTTGCGGAGCATTCTTTACTTGGTTGCCTTTGCCCTTTTATCTTGCCATAAAAGCTTGCTCAGAGGCTATGACATCCACACCACTATTTCTTCTTGTTTCCTCCTCTAGAAGCAAACTGACTAACTGAAGAAAAGTAATTGGCTATGGGGCAATCCTCATGGTGAGGTTTAGGGCCATATGAAAAGCTAAGTATAAAGGACGTAATGAGTTCAATGTAGTAGATATCAACTGTGCATCTGAGTAGTACTCATTGACATTCATAAGTTGCTCACGCAAGTCTTGAATTTTATTCAAGTGATCCTGCATAGAATCACCCTCATCCATCTTCAATGTCTCAAGCTCTTTCTTTAAGAAAGAGATGCGGGTCTCATTCTTACCAACAAACATCTGCTCCAAAGTTAGTCAAGCTTCTCGTGAAGAAGCTGCAGACCGAATGTGAGGGATGATGGACCGTTGAAGTGCCAATGCAATCGACAAAGCCTGTGTATCATAGAAATAGGGAATGGCCATTCTGGCCTGTAGGAATGGTTTAACGCGTCCTAGACCCTTGGAGGAGGTGAAACAGCTAGGGAACATTCCTTGCCGTTCCCAAGGCCATTCCCTACTACTATTCCTTGCCGTTCCCTATTTGGAATGGCCGGTTTCAGGCCTGTTGACCAAAAATTTACATTTTTTACGTTTTTTCCTTTTGCTTGTATCACACTCCTATCACATGTTCACCCATCTCCATCGCCTTATTAGCCAGTCATTTCCTGGACAGTCAGTGCCACGTCAGCACAGTACGGCAGAGGAGGTGCCACGTCATCATTGCCACGTCAGCAGTGCAATCGGACTCCACAGTCGGCCAGATTTTTGCTGTCGGTTGCATTTAATGTAGCTGACCTGATGCTGTTTTTAATTATTTCTTGGCTATTTATAGCCGGTTCCTATGGCACACTTTATTATTCACTGTTCAGTGATTTCAGATTCTGATCTTGAAGATCTATTGGCTGAGACAAACTGTGCTCGGGCTGGTGGAGATCGAGGTCATCAAGTCGGAGACATACGCAGATATTTCCTCTGCCCCCTTGTGTATTTCTGCACTCTTATACAGCATACTACACTGCAGATTTTCTGCGTTTACAGTCTCCTCTCTCTCTCTTCTTTCTGTGTTCACTCTCTCTCAGTCTTTGTCCTACGCTTCCGCATTGCTGCACTCTGACATGGTATCGGAGTGGTGAAGATGGACTGATTGAGGGCTGAACCTATCTGAAGAGGAGATTTCAGTGCGACATAAGGCTGCGTTTCCAGGTTTCGAGGGTGAGCGGGAGGGCTGCGCATTGGATCAAGGCTGAAGCGAGCGTGGGTGTGCGGGAAAGGAGTCTAATCTGTGAATTTGCTGCAGGTTATTGCCGCTCGAAGGGGAGGAAGGCTGCGTTTAAGGCCTTCCATTGCAGATTTTACCTTTTCATCGCCTCCGGCGGGTGAAGAAGGTTTGGGTAGCGGAGGAATTAGTCCTAGAAGGCTGCGTTTTCATAGTTAGAGAGGGCTGCTTTTGCGTTTGTTCAGGTATTGCAGATTAACATGTCTACAGAAACTGATTTGGAGCTCTAGGCGATCATGGATAGGATGGTTCTTGTCCTACCGGCTCTTCCAATGGATCAAAAGCTTGATGGTGACAATTACCGCATCTGGCGGGTGATGATGTTGGCCATTTTAGAGTCTTATGATTTGGCGGAACTGGTGATGGAGGAGATTAACAGGCCCTGAGTGAGGGATGAGTCCAAACTCTCTTCCAATACTCGTGCGGAGTTGACCAAGGCCCAGTCTCATTGGGACAAACTAAATGCCAGGATTCGATCGTTTCTGTTTGTGTCTTGCACTACAGCCATGATAGCTCACATCGAGCACTTGACGGTGGCTCGTGAGATATGACTGGAACTTGACCAGATGTACAACCGGATGACCCTGATGAAGAGGGTTTCTTTGGAGGTGCACAGACTTTGTCCGTGACTAAGTCTTCTTCGCTTCGAGAACACATCAACAAGCTTCGGCAGCTTTAGATGCAGGTTCAAAATGCGGGGAAGCCTATTTCCTCCGAAGACATGGTGATCACCTTACTATCCCAGTTGTTGCCACGATTCGGTACTTTTTATTATGCTTTTATTGCTTTAGGACGGGAGTCGACTCTTCGGTGGGAAGAGTTGGTTCCTATGGTCTTGGACTAGGAGGAACAATTGAAGGGACAGAATACTTCCAAATCGGAGGCATTGATTGGTCAAGCCTCTCAGAAGAAGGGGAAGGACCAAAAGAAGAAGAAGGAGGACAACAATCCAAGAAGGAAAAGGAGAAGGAATCAACTTGCCATATTTGTGGTAAGACCGGTCACTGGAAGAAGGATTGCTCCGACAAAGATAAGAAGGATACCAAGCAGAAGGACACGAAGGACTCTGGAACGGTGGCTACACCCTCATCAACTGCTTTTCTACACTTAGCAGTCATTCAAGACTCTACACAGACAACTTTTGATGTTGCGATGATAGCTCCCTAGGCTCGAGAGTGGATTGTGGACAGTGGTGCCTCACGGCACATGACTCCTTCTTCCGTTGGTGTTGCCCATTTGCGACCTTCGCGTGGGCAGATTCTCATTGGAGACAGCTCTTCTGTGTCTATTGGTGCGTGGGGTGAGATGTTGGGAGCAGGTGATCTCGAGATTCAACTGCCCCATTGAACTAGTTAGTGGTCAATGCATACACTTTATTAATGAAATGATTGCCCATTTACTATCCACCTTCTTAATCATCCATTGGAAATTCTCACCATGTCATATAGTCAAGCAAAATCTACGAGTAAGATTCTAGTGAATGTCTTGACTAAGGTAGTCTCCACCTTGCAGGCAAACTTAGACAGTAAGCTCATGGCAGCGCTATGGGCCTATAAAATAGCTTGTAAGATGATGGGGATGTTTTGAGGTCTTTTTTAGCAAAGAAAACACTGTTGGTTATACATAGACTGCTATTATAGACTGTTGTCTATCATTGATTGTCATGAACACCTACATGTCTACTATGTTGACACACACTGTCTATTTGAAATGCCATTGCATCTAAATGTTTTGCTACATGACTGGGGATGTGTTTGACATACATATGAGCTGAAATACATTGTTTATAGGGCATATACCATTCAAGCTAACCTATGGGACCGAAGCAATCCTACAAGTGGAGTTTTTCGTTTCAAGTCTGAGAGTGGTAGTACAAGAGAGATGGGATGGAAAGGAAGCCTGGACGAAATGCCTAGTGGAGAACGCCTCTTTGAAGCCGACTCTTGGCAACTCATGCACTTATTTGCAAAAAGGCAAGATACAAGAGCTAGTTTGACAAACATATCAAACAATGTGACTTTGAGTAGGGCAATCTAATGCTCCTATACTCTTTGAAGGGACATATGCAAAAGATAAAGTTCAAAGGATTGGGACCTTTCAAGGTCTGCAACATTAGTTCTATTGGCAATGTAGAGCTCAAGTCTCTAGAGGAAGAGAGCATAGACTTCTTACCTCTACCTTAGGGATTTCTTATTCCGCAGGTACAGATGCTTCCGATCTAGTTCTTGCAGGTTGGAGTGACTCGGATTGGGCTGGAGATGTGGACCACCGCCGATCTACTACAGGCTACTGTTTTATCTTGGGTATAGGTGTTATCTCTTGGAGTAGCAAGAAGCAGCCCACGGTAGCCCTTTCTTCTACTGAGGTGGAGTATCGGGTTGCGTCTTTCACCACATGTGAGGTTGTGTGGCTTTGGAGATTGTTGGGGGAGCTTGGCTGCGCCCAGCCTCGTCCTACTTTTTTGCGGTGCGACAATGAGAGTTGCATTGCCTTGGTACGGAATCCTGTATTCCATGCCCGGACGAAGCACATTGAGATCCAGTATCACTTCATTCGGGAGAAACTTTTGGATAGGACCATTGATGTGGAGTATTGCAAGACGGAGGATAATCTTGCAGATTTGTTTAGGAAGGCGCTTCCCCAGGCTCTTCTTCGGCAGCATTCTAGATCCCTCAGTCTTTTCACCTGTCTAGGATCTGAGAGGGGGTGTTAGCCAGTCATTTCCTGGACAGTCAGTGCCACGTCAACACAGTACGGCAGAGGAGGTGCCATGTCATCATTGCCACGTCAGCAGTGCAGTCGGACTGCAGAGTCGGCCAGATTTCTGCTGTCGGCTGCATTTAATGCAGCCGACCTAATGCATTTCTGGTGTCGGCTGCATTTAATGCAGCCGACCTAATGCTGTTTTTTATTATTTCTTGGCTATTTATAGCCGGTTCCTGTGGCACACTTTATTATTCACTGTTCAGTGATTTCAGATTCTGATCTTGAAGATCTATTGGCCGAGACAGACTGTGCTCGGGCTGATGGAGATCGAGGTCATCAAGTCGGAGACATACGTAGATATTTCCTCTGCCCCCTTGTGTATTTCTGCACTCTTATACAGCATACTACACCGCAGATTTTCTGGGTTTACACTGTCTCCTTTTCTCTCTCTCTCTCTCTCTCCTCTCTGTGTACACTCTCTCTCAGTCTTTGTCCTACGCTTCCGCATTGCTGCACTTTGACATGCCTAATGTGCACACACTAATCTCTCTCTCTCTCATTGAATATTCAAAGTGTCAAGACAACCCACAAGCCAATCAGGAGTCCATGCAAAGTTCAAATTTGATGCATTATGAACTCTTGTATATCACAATCAAATTTCAGCCTATTCTCAATTCCAAGGTAATCATCCATTTATATTGTCTAATTTCAAGGGAACTAGAATAATTGGGACAATTTAGAGCAATTTGGAGCTATGGGGATAATCGAGTTAATTTTGGGACATTTGGGTCAATTTGGAGCATTGAGGGGTATTGGGGCAATTAGAGGGACATTCTTTGGGGCAACTTGGCCATGCAGGGCATATTCGGGGCACTTAAGACATGTGCCGTTCCCCCCGTTCCCGTTCCCCCACCTTGGACGTTCCCTCCGTTCTAGGGGGTCCTGTTCTGGTTCCCGTTCCTGTTCCCCATTCTAGGTAACTATGCTGTGCATCCCGTGTATCCCATGCTTTTTGAGCTGCTGATCTTTGGAGAAGTGGCTGAAGTAGAGCAGGCTGAGGTGCCCATCGTCCACATCCTCCTAGAGGAGGAGTAGGAGGAGCCACAACTCTGGGCCTAAATTCTTCTCCGTTGACATAGTCCCAAAGATTTTTCGCAACTAGCACATTCTTCATCATGAAGGACCAAAGTGAGTAGTTGTTACCATCCAATTTGTCCTCCTTGGATACATAGGTAAATACATCCCCTCCCTGATTTGCCATGATAATCAATGCCAAAAGAAGCAAAAGAGCAATGCCCAAGTTGGACCAACTTGGAAATCTCTAAAATTTCTAGAAATTACAGCAAATAGCTTGCTGCAATTAGTACACTGAGGTACACTTTGTCAAAATTGTCTATAATGCACGCAATCCAAGGTGCATTCAATGCTCAACAACACTGGATAAGCAAAAACCCCAAAATTTCTTGCCCCAAAATTGTCAAAAGCAGTCTATTTCAGACTGAGATTGCAGTACATTTGCCAATGTCTTCACAAAACTTAAAGCCCCAAAATTCTTGACTGATTTGCCAAGAAATTTCTGCAATAATTGTGTCCCAGACATGTATTGAGACTGATTGTGCCTGCCCAGGCAAAAGGCCCTTCCCTAGAAATGAATCTGAAATAAAAAATAATAAAAAAAACTTGTACCTATGTTTCTCAGCAATTGTAGGTTAATGTGGAGGCTTGTGGTGGTGGCGATTGCCTGTTCTAGAGGCACGGCTTGTGCTGGAGGCGATGGCGTAAGCTTGAGGCTTGTGACATGCTGAAGGCCTACGTAGAGGACAGAGGCATTGACAGGTAGGTCGCAGCCACACCAGCTGAGGGCAGATGGGTGCAGGGGGTGACATTCAGGTTGCAAGGAAGAGCAGTCGAGCACAGGAGTGGAGGCAGGCGCAGGAGATCAGGCTGCAGGGCGGCACAGCTGCACAGAGTATTGATGGGCGGCGCAGCTGGTACTTGATGGCGCAGTGCAGGGCACAGGGACAGGGCGGCAGTTGGGCGCAGGAACAATGGTGGTGTGGGCACAGTGCAACTCTGGTGCAGGCGGACGCTGGGCAGCTGACGGCGTCTCCTGCTGGAGTGACAACTTCTAATGCACCTGTCAGCTGGTGTTGCTAACGAGTAGCTAACTAGGTTCAGGCCAGAGCAGAGAGAGAAGTCTAAGCCGAACACAGCTCTGATACCAATTGTGAGAGGTTGAGAGGATCGAAGCTCAGTTGAGAGTGCAATAGACAGTGTGGAGAGTGAAACACGACATCCAATGCAATAGACTGAAAGAGTGTAACTTGAAAGTACAAAGTACAACCCTTAAACCTTAGGGTTATAAGGTGTGTTCACACCTGAAAGTGTGTGCAACGTGATAAGTGCTCGTAAATGTGTAACATAGGCACATACAAAAAAGGAGAATAAGTCTGGGGGAAAAAACCTCTCGTACCGAGAGTAAAAAGTGCTCGAGTCTCGTACTGATCACCGACACTCCTCTGTGAGCGTAGGCATGAGTAGGCGTGAGTGAAACCCAACATCCAAGAGGTCACTTGAGTGAAATAAAGACTTTGGACTAGGGGTGCCATGAAGGACTGCCTAGGGCATGTAATGATTGCAAAAGCAATGAACACTCCGTTCTCTTTTTTTTTTTTTTTTTGGGGGTTATGGGCGGCTCATATATACATTTTTAAAGCACCAAAATAGGCTCATATATACATTGTGCAAGATCACCTTGCCAAGGATGTCGGGAAGAGGAACAATGAGGGAAAGTGTGACTACTACAATAGTGACCACTTGCTTGCTTGAGATCCTCTTGTGAGCAATGTGCCCACAAATGTCCTCCCAATGATGTAAAAGGGTAAGCATGCTACACAATGCATGGATCTATGTTTGAAAGGGGCTTGGATTTTTGCCCTTCCAAACACCCAACATACGTATAGACATAGTGCTAATACAAGTTAGTGATGCAAGTTGAAACACTCAATGCTAGTGCAGTAGGTGCCATTGTAGCAATTCCCTTATAGGGAGTGTCAGCATGCAGTGTTCTCATGCATGTCATCTCCTGGCTGTGAGCTCCATCAGAGTCTAATGGATATGGAGGAGCTCCGACTATTCTAATTCTGTTTCATTCCGATCAATTGCACCACCCCTTAGCATTTCGTCTCCAGCTTGATTGTGATTTGCATTTTGTTCAATCATGTTCGCACTTTTTCATGGCTGCATTTTGTTTTATGTCACATGGCACTATTGGACCTAGTATTCACATTTGGCAGGTCTGACTAGATTTTTGGCATAACGGCCAGTCTTATGGCTATCTCCTCTCTATGTTCCTGCCTCCCTTTAGCTTTGATAATTGCTAGATGCTGCTCACCTTCATTCTCTCATCGTTCACGTGCCATCAGCATTTTGTTAGTAGATGTGTCTATATCTTCTATCGGTATGCTTATCTCTTGTCTTAGAGCTAGTCTGGTCAAATGAAGACATTAGGATTTTGAAACATCTTTGTCTGTTTGTTCATCTCTCCTAGGCATGTGAGGTGAAGGCCCATCCTACCTTGTGGCACTCTCACAACCCTTTTGCTAATGCACGATAGGCAGCTTGAGTGCATGGCCTGCTTTTCCACTTCCGAGCAGGCATCCACCACTATCGATATGGTCATCTCTTGTCTCAGAGCTTGAGTCTGGTCAAATGAGGACATTAGGAGTTTGAAAAATCTTTGTCTGTTTGTTCATCTCTCCTAGGCATGTGAGGTGAAGGCCCATCCTACCTTGTGGCACTCTCACAACCCTTTTGCTAATGCACGATGGGAAGCTTGAGTGCATGGACTGCTTTTCCACTTCCGAGCAGGCATCCACCAAGCCACTTGGGCTGTGGACAATCTATTTATGGGTGAGCAGAGCTGGGTTGCTAGTTTAGGGCTTGATGGCAGCATTTTTATAGGTCCAACCTGTATTTATAGCCCTACCCACTCCACCATGCTATTTATAGCCCGCTCCACTCCACCACGCTGATCATTTCCTTCAGCCGTCCAGCCTCTCTCATCATTGTCATTATGATTTGCCTTTGTTTGGAGTCCTCATTGTTGTATCTGATTGCGTGAAGGGCTGATAGTAGTTGCTAGAGCTCAGTTGGAGAGGTGAGCAGCAGTTCGAGGAGTGAGAGTGACGGAGAGAGAGTACGATTAGATTTGAGTGTACCAACAATGTGTCGGTGCACAAAGAATAAAATGTATTTATACTTAGGGCACACAAGGGTGCATTCACATGTACAAGTGAATAATGTGCGTGTACTATACACGGATGTGAAAAATGGCCTTTATCCCAACAACCTCCTGCTTAAAGATCCGAAGCGAACCTCTAACCAACTCCCACTAGTCGTATGCAATGCTCATGCTGAGCTTTGCTTAGACTTTTAGTGAGAATATCTGCAACGTTGTCCTGTGTTTTGATTTTGGTCAATGTGATTAGACCATCTTCTAGAATCTGTCTAATAAAGTGATATCGCACATCTATATGCTTTGTGCGTGAATGATACATGGCATTCTTAGCCAGATACATAGCACTCTGGCTATCACATCCCAATACTGCAGTACCCATAGACATGCCGAGATCCTCTGCAAGTCTGCTCAACCATATAGCTTCCTTAGAAGCTTCGGTAGAGCTGATATGTATTCAGCTTCAGTAGTACTTAGTGCTACGATGTTTTGCAACCTGGAACACCAAGAAATGGCCCCACCAGCAATTGTAAAGACATACTCTCTAGTGGACCTACGAGTGTCCAAGTCACCTGCCATGTTTGCATCACAATAACCCTGCAAACTAATTGCACCTTGCCCATAGCGAATACAATTTCTTTGTGTAGCCTTTAGGTATCGAAGAATACACTTGACAGCTTCCCAATGTGTTTTGCCAGGATTTGACATAAACCTGCTAACAACTCCCATTGCATGAGCAATGTTTGGATGAGTAGCAACCATAGTATACATAAGAGAGCCACAAGCTGATGCATAAGGGACTCCCTTCATAGCATTGGCTTCCACGTCATCTTTTGGGCTGTTGGCTTTACTAAGCTTAAGATAAGGAGGCAAGGGTACCCCCAAAAGGCTTAGCTTCAGCCATGTTAAATCTGTCTAGTACCTTTTCAATGTACTTTTCTTGAGATAAAAACAACAATTTCTGCATTCTATCTTTGCGAATCCTCATGCCCAAAATATGCTCCACATTCCCCAAATCTTTCATGGAGAAGGTTGATTTCAGCTGATTTTTGAGAGCATCCAAGCTAGTCTTTCTTTTCCGAACTAGCAACATATCATTCACATACAAAACAAGTATGATGGGGTTGCCATTTGTATCCTTTTTTATGTACAAACAATGATTTGCATGGCTGCGTGTAAACCCATGAGATAGCATAAAAGTGTCAAACTTTTTGTACCATTGCTGCGGTGCTTGCTTCAGCCCATACAGGTTGTGTTTTAGTTTACACACCATTTGCTCTTTTCTAGGAAATATAAAGCCCTCGGGCTGTTTCATGTAGATTTCCTCATCAATGTCACCATGCAGAAAAGCTGTTTTCACATCCATTTGGTACAACTCTAAGTCCAATATAGTAGTGAGAGCAAAAAGCACACGTAGAGTGGTCATCTTCACAATAGGTGAGAAGACCTCTTGGAAGTCAATCCCTTCCTTCTGTGCATACCCTTTAGCAACCAGTCTTGCCTTGTACTTGGGTTTCCCATCAATTGTCTTTACTTTGTAAACCCATTTGTTTGGAAGAGGCTTCCTTCCTTTGGGCAATGATACAAGATCCCAAGTATCATTAGCACACAGAGATTTAACCTCTTCCTGCATAGCTAGCTTTCACTTACTGCTGAATTGGCATGACTTGGCCTCTTTGTATGTAAGAGGCTCATTCTCATCTGTAAGGATCACATAATGCAAGGAGGGGTCAAACTTGTGTGGTTGCCTTTTTACACATGTAGACTTGCATACCCAATGATCAACATTTTCAGGAATTGGGTCTACATTTGGAGGTATGCCATTTTCAGCATTTATTGGTTGCTGTAAGCCATTTTCAGCATGCTGTTCATGCTGTACATCACACTCATTTTCATTACCAGCACCTGCATTTTCATAATCAGCAAGTCTATCTTGCTGTCCATGGCCTCGTTGTGCTTCTATTTGTTGTCCATCATCATCTGGCTCAAAAATAACCAGCTGATCATTGGTTTTAGCTTGTGGTATAGCATCATGGGGCTCATCATCTGAAATAATAGGTGGCTGCAAATTTTGAAATTTGACATTTTTCATATCTTCATTAGAGGCTAAAGTACATTTCAGCAATTTTGCCTCATTAAACACATCATTACGGTTGTGAATAATTTTCTTGGACTGAGTAACCGCACTTTGTAGCCAAATTCACCCTCATCACCATAGCCCATAAAAATGCCTTTGGTGGATTTTGGGTCAAGTTTGTTCCTTAGCTCATCTCGAACATGCACAAAAGCATCACAGCCAAATATGCGTAAATGGTCATATGAGGCCGATTTGCCAGACCAAACCTCCTTAGGGATGCCATTATTTATGGACTTGTTTGGAGAATGGTTGCGAATGTGAACCACGGTTTTGAGTGCCTCTCTCCAAAATTCATGAGGGAGATTAGCAGTGGACAACATGCACCGCACTCTTTCACATAAAGTCCTATTATATCTTTCAGCCACCCCATTTGAAGAAGGGCTGTAAGGAGCTGTAAGCTCTCTCTTAATTCCATGCAAGTCACAAAAGGACTTGAATTCAGTATATGTGAACTCACCCCCATTATCAATTCTCGAGCATTTCAGCTTTCTACGTGTCTGAGTGGTCACAAATGCATGAAAAGTCTTAAAAACAGCAAACACTTCACTTTTCTTTTTCAACAGGTAAACCCAAATCTTTCTAGAACAGTCATCAATAAAGGAGACAAAATATGCAGCACTACCCAACGATTTCACGGGCATACTATGTAGATACATTAAAATGCACCAAGTCCAAGACATTGAATTTACGAGAGACACCAGAGTAAATGAACTTTTAATTTACTTTCCAAATTGACACTCATTACAAAAGTCAAGTTTAGAGTCTTTTCCATCAACCTTCTTCAAAGAGGTAAGGACATCAAGTCCTTTCTGGCTCATATGGTCTAATCTCTTATGCCACAACTCCAAATGACAGCCAATTTCAGCTACTGCAAGAAACTTGAAGTTTCATTATCATGATAATGCATCTACTTCACTCCCCTTTGTGTATTGCTACAATTTACCAATCTTTTAGCATTAAGTGTGGGCAATGCATGGGGTTATGCAAGAGGCTATGTAGATCATCATACTCATGCAAAATGCTATGCAAGGGTGCTACTTGGATGGTGCCCTCTCAAGGGAATCATTCACTTGCCCAAGCACCCTTTTACAATCATAGTCATTCAAAGGATGTGGGCAATGATACAATGTACAAACAATAAATGTCTATGAAGCAATAATGAACCAAAATTGTGTCACTTTCAAGAGAAGAAGACCGCCCCCTCTCAGCTCATCGTCAATCTGAAGTAAAGGAGGGTGCACCCATGTTGATCCTAGTCTGAAGAACTGGGCGATTGACTGCTTTGGTTGATATATTTGCAAAATAAGTTAATGTAGGCACAAAATCTGGGTGGATACTGTCTAGCTCAACTTGCCCTTTAGTGAAATGGTAGTGTATATCAACTTGCCATATCCATGGATTGAAAATCAGGTTACCACCTAGTGCAATGGCACTCTAGTTTCCCTCTTGCCATTGGGGATGCTTTAAAGTGTCTTGCTAGTTCTTTGGCTCAGAATGTGTTATATAATTTGTTGTAAAGATAGGTGCAAATGAGACACTAGGTGCAAGGTGGGCAAATCTTAAAGGATTCTCTAGAGTGGAATTTGGTGGAAAGATCCCCAAATCTCACATGGTCTGTTGGTACTAGCGAGGTAACAGGTCTCGTGAACGAGGCGTGGGTACTAAAGACTCTGCAAATGGGTTAGGAGTAGGTAGTAGATTTGGCTCAGATGGCACTATTTTTGATGTGGAAGGAGGAGGGATTGGCTTAGAGACTGATGGAGTGCTATGTACAATATCCCTCTCGTCAAAAAGATCATCTCTTCGGATGATCACCTTGTTTATTAGAGGATTGAACAAATGGTAGGCTTTTGTCTTAGAAGAAGTCTACAAAAATTAGGAGATCATCTAGGGGAGTGAGCTTTCCTATCTTATTATCAGGAGCGTGCGTATAATAATCCTACTCAATGATCAGTTTGATTATGTACAAGTAGTACCCATGAGGAGTAGGAGAATGTGCTAGATTTATGCTTTAGAGAGTACACCTACGTATATCTAGAATAATCATCACTTATCAAAAAGAATTAGAGCATGTCATTAAGGGTGGTAGTGGATGTGGATCCACAAAGATGTACATGAATCAATCTCAGAGGCATGTAAGCTCTATGTGTAGTCTACTGAGGGAATGGAGTGCGGTGCTGTTTCACGAGCTGACAAGCTCAACAGATATCCTTGGACAATTTTAGGCAGGGAAGGCCTTCAAGCATTTGTTGGTGTGATATCTCAAAGAGTGAGTCATACCAAAGGTGTCCTAAACAGTATTGCTAAAGGTGCTTATTGTTTGTAGGCTCTTGTGTGGCGGCTAAAGCTTGGAAGTGGTGGAACTTTGAGTTTATTGGAAAAGAAAGTGAATCATCATGTAGAGGCCACTAGGCTATGCCTTGCTGCGAGCAATCAGTGAACTAGTCTTAGAGTCTATGACCTTGATTGTGGTCATTGTAAAGAAAATGGTTGGTCCCAATCGGCAAAGTTGTTGAATGGACAATAAGTTCATCCCAAGTTGGGGGAACATAGTATACATTGTCCAATGAAGCGAGGTCTTGACCCTCATTAATAAACTTGACGCAAGTGAGACCATGGATCTTGACCAAGGAGTTGTTCCCACACTAGACATTTTTGACTGCAAGGGCTTGGGAGATAAAAATGTCCTGGATGGGGCCCATGTGATGAGTGGCTCCACTATCCATAAACGAAATAGAAGATGTGCTCGGTTGAGTGGAGTAGGCCTTTACGATTGCCTCATCAAGAGGTAACTTGTGAATTTGGACTAAGCTCAAAGTGTTTGATATCTCCATGGAGATGAGGTGAGCCTCATGTCCAAGAGACTAGTTAGACATGCCCTTTGGAGTTGAGAACGATACTAGTTGTGATGGGCCATGGCTGACCGGGGGACTATGTGGGTTGGGCCTTGCCATTGTCCTTGATTTTGATTACCACCACCTTGTCTCCCTTGTTGGGGGTTACCCGACTGAGGGGTTGGGGTTTGAGTCTTTTGTTTTGGTTGCATGCCTCTTGTCTTTGATCAATACTTGTCATCAAAATGACCAGCCTTTTGGAATATGACTAGGCAACTTGTTTGGAAACAATATGACTTGGTCATTAACTTAGGAGCCCTTATAGTGGAAAATTTGGCAAGAAGCTGTCAATACTCAGCCAACTTGATGTTAAGGTTGTGCTAGTAAGTGATTTTGAAGTTTTGAAGTGCCTGGTCGAGATCTATACGACGAGTCCAATCTTGAGCCAGTCAAGTGTTCCCATCACTTTGAGGTCAAAGTGTTGTAGTTGTGAGTGGAATCTATGTAAGAGATCTTGCATCAACTTGACAATAGTAGAGGTATTTTGGGCCTTCCATGAGCAGACAACCTCTGATGGAACAAGGCGTGGGTTTGGTTGGGATTCTAGCCCTTGGACAAGGTCCCACAATTTCTCAGTCAATGTTGGGTGTAAAGTCCCTTTGGGTGTAAAGTTCCTTAATCTCGTGTGTATAAACTTATACGGGTGTGGACACACCCTTATTTTTACCCTCACATATAAATACATTTTATTCTTTGTGTATTGCTACTTTCTGGTACATTCATCTTGGGATTCTCTCACTCTCACTCTCGACACTGCTCCTGTTCCATTTCTGTCCCTCATTCCATTGCGCACTCACCTCAATAGACTGGTATTAGAGCCAAGGCAAAGGAGTGCATTCTCCCCGAGGCATGCGATAGATCGTTTTTTGACCAGGCTGACCAGTCAAGGTAGTTGATAGGTCATTTTCTGACCAGGCGTGAGCAGGCGACAGCCTGGCGGGGACCATGGGACAACAAGCAGGCTGCCGCAGTCAATCACGGATCGTGCGATAGGAGGTAGGTCAACAGCGTGACGTTTTGGCATTTCTTTTTTGTCGGATTTTTTATTTATTTCTGCAGTCTATTCCCCTTCTCACTGACAGGGGTTGGCACGCGCAAGCATAGCTCTCAGATTTGTGCATATTTATGCCCGAAAATTTGGGGTTTTTTCCAGATTTGATGCTGTTCAAGCATAACAGTGACATTGGACTTGGAAATTGCAGAAATTGTGCATATTGGCCTTGGAAAATTTTGGGGCTTTTCATGTATCAGTGAAATTTTGCTCAGCTGAGCCGAATTTACTGACTTTGGTGCACATTTGAACCTGAGAAATTTGGGCCTTTTGCAAAATTTTGCTAACTTTGCTTGTTTTATGCTCTCCAAAACATATATCAATGCAATTGGGGCAGATTGGTTAGTGAAAATTTGGGGCTTTTGCTGAAACTTGTAAATTTGGCAAATTTGATGTGTGAAATGCACATTGGGGAGGTGTTTTAAGCAGTGAATTTCGAGTTTATTATCTCCCACTTGTGAGATTTTGAAGAATTTGCAGAGAATTTTGGTGTTTTTTGTGTGTCAGAAGTGCTTTTGGGCACATATGTATGCAGTATACATGTTTGGCAACTCCCATTTAGTTGATGTATTACTGAATATTCATGGTGCAGCAGTCTTGGTGATCATTTGCAGATCCGGGCTTGTTGCAAATGTATTTTTGGTGATATTGCTGAAGTGGGAGCCACCTTGCAGTGGTGTATGCATGGATTGTATGCTGAAATCTCAATTATACTGATGAAAGTCATCCTTTCTACTGCTATACATGTATTTGGATCAAATCTTGCTCTTATCTCTTGAAAATTTGGGCTGAAATTAGTTGAATATTCAGCCTAATATTTATTGTCATAAAATACAGCATTGATACTTGGCACTTTGTTGAACAATGGCCACTAATTCTTCTAGCAGTAGTGACACTAAATCCCTTCTTGAAAGCAAGAGGTTTGATGGCACTAGCTTTAATTTGTGGAAGGATAAGATGCAAGGCATTTTGTTTCTTAAGGATTGTGATGATGCTCTTTTGGAAATCAAGCCTGCAGCTATGACAGATGAGGATTGGGCTAGCCTCAACAAGAAGGCCATTGCATACATTAAAATGGTTGTGTCTGATGATGTACTTACAGACATTAAGGTGTCTCAATACGGCTTTGTTAGAAGTGGTGCAGCAATGGAAACATAAACATAAGTTGTAATAAACAGCTGAAACACAAGACAAAAGAGAAAGGAAAAGAAAGAACACAATACAAATGAGAACTTAGATGTATGCTCGGGAAATGGAATCCATATGCCAAGACATGAGATAGTACAGAAGCAATGTGAGTCATTGGCTATGGAGGCACTGGCACATGCTCCCTCTCCCCAAGAATTGTTAGGTGATGAATGAATGAGGAGGAGGGAGCTTGAGAATATATAGGCCAAATAAATGCCAAAAATATGACTGGTCGGCTAGCATTAAATGCTGGCCGACTGATTGCAAATAATGCCAAAGCACAATAAATGTTGGCAAATAAAATGCCTAAAATATCTCTGTGCCCGGCTTGCTGTACCACATGTACAGACTCAACCATGAACTGACTAATTTGCTAACAGGCTTATGTCATATAGAAAAAGTTGATGGATACTTATGAAAACACAACTCCAATAAATCAAGTGTATCTCATGCGCAAGCTTGTGAATATGGAGTTGGATGAGGCTAAGCCAACATCAGAGCATTTGAGTGCTTTCACAGGGATCTTGAGTCAGTTGTAGGACTTTGGTTTGCAGCCCTTCAATGATAAATTGAAGGCTATTTTCTTGTTGACGACTTTGCATGATAGCTAGGAGTCTTTGGTTGTTTCACTAAGCAATAACCCTGCTTTAACCTTTAATGATGTTAGGGGCTCTATTCTCAATGATTAGATTAGAAGAAAGTCTAGTGGAGGAAGCAGTGGTTCAGCCTATCATCTTAGAGACAGGTAAAAAAAGAGGGGTGATGCAGGAAATAAAGGCAAAAGTAGAAGTAAAAGCAAAGGCAAACAATAGAATGTTACTTGCTATCATAGTGGGTATAAAGGGCATAAAAAGCTTGATTGTCGCTACTATAAGAAAGAGCAAGAAAGAAAGAAACAACAAGGAAAGAAAAAGAAGAATGACAAGAAAGATGATGATAGCTCTTCCTCAAAAGAAGCTGCAAAGGCAAATGTTGCATCTAGTGTGGTCATTGAAGAGCTCTTTGACATTGGAGAGATACTTGTTGTAGCCTTATGCAATGATGTAGATATTATGGCAGCAACATGTGATATGCACATCACCAAAAAGGAGGTGATTGATGTCTTACTTTCATCTCATGATCGGTTGTCCCAATCATGGATAGTGGACAATGGTGTCTCTTTTCATGTTACTCCCTCTTTGGAGTCATTTTTTGAATACATTGTAGGTTGCCTAGGCAAGGTTTACTTGGGCAACAATTATGCATGTGAGATAGAGGGTGTAGGTACCATTCACTTGGCTCTTGAAAATGGCCAAGAGCTAATTTTACAGGATGTCAGATATGTACATGGCATAAAGAAAAGTCTATTGTCAGTTGGGCAGCTTGATGCAAGAGGATATTTTACTACCTTTGGTGGTGGATCTTGGAAGGTCCACAAGGAATCTATGTTGATTGTTAAAGGCAGCAAAAAGGGACTTTGTACTATTTGCATTGTAAAGCATTACTTAGCAAGTTGTTGACTGTGGCCGAAGTTCATTCACAAATGGAACTTTGGCACAAAATACTTTGGCCATATGAGCCAGAAAGGCCTTCAGGTTCTCTCTTCTATCGGGAGATTTGATGTAAAAGTCTTTGATCTTGACTTTTGTAATGATTGCATATATGGAAAATATGTGAAGTCTCCTAAGTACTTTGGTGTTGTTAAGAAGTCCAATGCTCTTGATTTAGTACGCTCTGATGTGTGCACTATGCCTGTTAATTCACATGGGGATGTACGATACTTTGTTACTATTTTGATGATTTTAGTAGAAAGTCATGGATGTATGTGTTAAAGAGCAAAAAGGAAGCGTTGGATACTCTTAAAAGGTTTCATGCTTTTGTTGCTACACAGAAAGGGCTTAAGTTAAAAGCTATAAGAACAGATAATGGGGCGAGTATGTTTCTAATGAGTTTAAAGAGTTTTGTGAGATGCATGGTATTAAGATGTAGTTGACAGCCCCTTACAATCTGGCATCAAATGGCGTGGCTGAAAGATATAATTGTACACTTTGTGAGAGAGTCAGATGCATGCTGTCCATAGCTAATCTCCTGTAACAATTCTGGGGAGAGGCTCTTAAAACTGCAGTTCATATGTGCAATTGCTCTCCCAATCGTGCATTGGAAAATGGCATTCTTGAAGAGGTTTGGTCTGGCAAACTTGCTTCATATGACCATTCGTGTGTCTTTGGTTGTGATGCCTTTGTGCTTTTTCCTGTAAATTAGAGGACTAAACTAGAAATGAAATCCATCAAGGACATCTTCATGGGATATGGAGATGAGGGAGAGGGGCTATAGAGTTTCACTTCCTTAGGACAAGAAGATAGTATGCAACTGAGAGGTAGTATTTGATGAGGCGAAGTTGATGAAAAATGCTACACATGGTGACCTTGACAAAAAGAAGGTCGAATTTCAGCATGAACAGCCAGTCATTCAGCAACCATTAGCTGAAGATTCAGTCCCTTTTGATAGCAACCTATTGTGCTACAGCCAGAAGATAATGGATAGCAAATAGATGCACAGAATGGAATAGGACAGCAAGTAGAACATGCTGAAAATAGGTTACAGTAGCAAGAAAATGTTGAAAATCAGCCGCCAGGTGATGGTGTGCACATATTTGAGGTTGTAGGCCCATTGCCTAACAATACAGATCATTGAGTAAGAAGGTCTACACGTGTCAAAAGGTAGCCACAGAGGTTTTAGCCATTTTTGGGTTGCATTTTATTGATTGATGAAGGTGAGCCTTTGACATTTAGAGAGGCACAGTCGTATGAAAACAAGAGAAAGTGGGAGCTTGCTATGCAGGAAGAGTCGAAGTCTCTATATGTAAATAACACATGGGAGCTTGTAGCTTTGCCCAAGGATAGGAAAGCTATCCCTAACAAAAGGGTTTACAAAGTGAAACGTATTGATGGGAAGCCCAAGTACAAGGCACATTTGGTTTCTAAGGGCTATACACAAAAGGAAGGCATAGACTTCTAGGAGGTTTTTTCACCAGTGGTGAAGATAACTATGCTTTGTGTTTTATTTGCTCTCATGGCATCCTTGGATTAGAGTTGGATTAGATGGATGTAAAGACTGCTTTTCTTCATGGTGATCTGGATGAAGAGCTATATATGAAAGAGCCCGAAGGTTTTGCTATTCTTGGAAAAGAGCATTTGGTTTGTAAGCTGAAACGCAACTTATATGGGCTGAAACAAGTCCCTAGATAGTGGTATAAAAAGTTTGATACCTTTATGCTCAGCCATGGATCTAAACGTTGTCATGCAGATCATTGCTTTTATACTAAAAAGGCTGATGATGGAAGCCTTATTGTGTTGATCTTATATATATATGACATGCTGATTATAGGATAGCATAAGAGTACTTTGAATGCTCTTAAAAGCAGCAAAATACTTGAAAAATTTAATATGGCTAATGCTAAGTCTCTTGGTGTGCCTTTACCAGCATATACAAAGCGTAGCAAAGCTGATTGCTCAAAGGATGATTCAGTTGCTAGTGCTATGAAGGGCATACCTTATGCATCAGCTTGTGGTTCTTTGATGTATGCCATGGTTGCAACTCGCCTTGACATTGCTCATGTAGTGGGAGTTGTTAGTAGATTTATGTCTAATCTTGGCAAGCCACGTTGGGAAGCGATGAAATGTATTTTTAGATACTTAAAAGGTACATAGAAAAAGTGTATATGCTATGGAAAGGGTACACTCGAGTTGTAGGGATTCTGTGATTGGGACATGGCAGGAGATCTCAACATTAGAAAATCTACGAATGGGTATGTCTTTACTTTGGCTGGGTGGGGACTATTTCTTGGTGTTCAAGGTTGCAGACAATTGTGGCATTGAGTACTACAGATTGTTGAATATATTTCAGCCGCAGAAGGCTCGAAGGAAGCTATTTGGCTTGGCCATTTGGTCAAGGATTTTGGTCTCTTTTCACATACTCCAGTGCTTGGTTGTGATAGCCAGAGTGCCATATGCTTGGCTAAGAATGCCATGTTCATGCACATACTAAATAGATAGATGTTCCGTACCACTTCATTCGGCATGTCTTGGATGATGGTCTTGTTACATTGACTAAGGTCAAAACCCAAGATAACCTTGCAAATGTTCTCATTAAGAGTCTTGCAAAGGCTCAGCATGAACATTGCATCCGATTAGTGGGAGTTAGCTAGCTTAAAGGTACCACTTCGAGCCTTTAAGTGGGAGGTTGTTGGGTGTAAAGTCCCTTCGAGTCTACACTCCCTTAATCTCTGTGTGTATAAACTTATACGAGTGTGAATACACCCTTATTTGTACCCTAACATATAAATACATTTTATTCTTTGTGTATTGTGACTTTTTGGTACACTCGTCTTAGGATTCTCTCATTCTTACTCTCAGCACTGCTCTTGTTTCATTTTTGTCTAGCATTCCATTGCACACTCACATCAATAGCCAACTTGACCTTAAGGTCGTGCTCGTAAGTGATTTTGAAGTTTTGAAGTGCTTGGTCGAGATTTATACGATGGGTCCAATATTGAGCCAGTGGAGTGTTCCCATCACTTTGAGGTCAAAGTGTTGTAGTTGTGAGTGGAATTTAGGTAAGAGACCTTGCATCAGCTTGACAATAGTAGAGGTATTTTTGACCTTCCATGAGTGGACAACCTTTGATGGAACAAGGCGTGGGTTTGTTTGGGATTCTAACCCTTGGACAAGGTCCCACAAGTTTTGTGAGTCAAGGACATGCTTTATTAGATTTGACCAAGTGGAATAGTTAGATATGTTAAAACAAGTCTTGTCAGTAAAAGTATGCTTGGTTGATGAGGATGAAGAATTGTGAGGTGTCTTGAGTGCAAAGAGAGGGAGGGGAATAGGATGGGTAGGAAAATAATGTTGGAGAGGGACCAATAGATACGTGTGGAGTAGGCACGGTGACTCTCAAACTCTTCACAATTGTTGGTTGAGGAACAATAGTACAACTAAATGGCCCACTAAGAATTGCCATGGAGGCAAACGGTGGTATCAATTGGTCGACACCTAGGTAAACAGGGGTAGGAACCCCATGCTATGAGTGTTAGCGATTCAGATCCTGGTTAGTCGGACTGCCACGTGGCAGTCCGACCTGGTACAGTACAGTCAGCTGCATTTAATGCAGCCGACCTGTCTTTTATGGTGCCTGTTTTGTGGCTATTTATAGCCGAGATTTCCAGAGTCTCACACACTCTTCTGCTTGCAGATTACAGGCTGGAGGCTCGCGCAGATTCCGTCTCTGTTCGCACATTACAGACAGGAGATCGTGCAAACTGCAAGGGACTTCGAGGTGAACAGCAGGTATCGTCGAGGTGGAGACACGCAGTCCAGCGCACTGCGCCCGTGTATATATCTGCATATCTTTGTATTCAGCACACTTTATACAGCAGATCTTCATCTTCCACTGTCTCTTTCTCTCTCTTCTCTCTGCGTTCTCTCTCTCTCAGTCCTGCGCTTCCGTACCGCTGCACTTTGACATGGTATCAGAGCAGTGTAGAAGGGCTGATTGAGTGAAGAACCAACCTGAAGAGGAGTTTCCATCGCGACACAAGGCTGCGTTTTCAGCGTTTGAGAGCAAGCAGGAGGGCTGCGCCTCGGAACAAGGCTGAAGCAAGCGTGGGCGCGCGGGAAAGCAGTCCAGGTGGTGGATTTGCTGCTGTTTACTGCTGTTTGACGAGGAGGAAGTTTGGGTTTTCAGCTTTCAAGTGCTGGTTTTGCTTTTTCATCGCCTCCGGCGGGTGAAGAAGTTTCGGGATGTGGAAGAGCCCTAGCAGGCTGCGTTTTCACAGTCAGAGGGGGCTGCTTTTGCGTTTGTGAAGGCATTACAGGTGAAGATGTCTACAGAGATTGACTTGGAGTTCCAGACGATCGTGGACCGGAAGGTGCCTATCTTATCGGCTCTTCTTGCAGATCAGAAGCTTAATGGTGACAATTACCGCATTTGGCGCTTGATGATGTTGGCCATTCTTGAGTCATACGATTTGGCGGAGCTTGTACAGGAGGAGATCGACCGGCCCTCGGTCAGAGATGAGTCCAAACTCTCTTCCGATGCTCGTGCGGAGTTGGCCAAGGCACAGTCTCACTGGGACAAACTGAATGCCCGGATTCGTTCCTTTCTTTTTCTGTCTTGTACTACAGCCGTGATAGCTCACATCGAGCACTTGACGGTGGCTCGGGAGATATGGCTGAAGCTTGATCAGATGTATAACCGGATGACCCTTATGAAGCGGGTTTCTTTGGAGGTACAAATGCGGACCTTGTCCGTGAACAAGTCTTCTTCGTTGCGAGAGCACATCAACAAGCTTAGACAGCTTCAGATGCAGGTTCAGAATGTGGAGAAGCCGATTTTCTCCGAAGACATGGTGATCACACTATTATCCTAGTTGCCGCCACGATTCGGTGCTTTTTACTCCACCCTTATTGCTTCGGGGCGAGAGTCCACTCTTTACTGGGAAGAGTTGGTTCCTATGGTCTTGGACCAAGAGGAACAACTGAAGGGACAAAATGCTTCCAAGTCGGAGACACTAACAGGTCAAGCCTCTCAGAAGAAGAGGAAGGACCAGAAGAAGAAGAAGGGGAATAACAAGTCAAAGAAGGACAAGGACAAGGACAAAGAATCCACATGCCATATTTGTGAAAAGATTGGCCATTGGAAGAAGGATTGCCCTGACAAAGACAAGAAGGACACCAACAAGAAGGACACGAAGGATTCTGGAGCGGTGGCTGCACCCTCATCAGTTGCGTTTCTTCATCTAGCTGTCATTGAGGACTCTACACCGAATGCTTCTGATGCTCCGATGACAGCTCCCCAGGCTCGAGAGTGGATCGTTGACAGTGGTGCCTCCCGGCACATGACTCCTTCATCAGATGGTGTTGCCCAGTTGTGACCTTCGCGTGGGTAGATTCTCATTGGAGATAGCTCTTTTGTGTCTATTGCAGGACGGGGTGAGATGCAGCTTATTCCAGATGGACGTGGTGGTACCCATACCTTAGAGGTCTTGCATGTACCAGGTTTAGGGTATCATCTACTGTCAGTTCATAAGATTTGTTCCCTTGGACTTTTGATGGAGTTTGACACTGATTCGGTACGAGTCCTTGATCGTAGGTCGAGGAAGGTTCTCTCATTAGGATATGAGGAGAACGGCATCTACAAACTGACGTCTTCTACTGCCCTCCCTACTCTTCTTCTTACCTCTCAGACACAGTCAGAGCTATGGCATGCTCGGTTTGGTCACCTCAACTATGATTATCTTCGGAGGGCGTCACGTGGACAGCTTGTTCGAGGGTTGCCAAACATAGTGGTGAGCCAACAGCCATGCGTCTCTTGCAGTCGTGGGAAACAACATAGGGATGCGATTCCCACCAAAGGTTCGCGGCGGTCTACTTCATTGATGGAGCTTGTATCTACGGATCTTTGTGGCTCTATGAGGAACGAGTCCTTGAGAGGAAGTTCGTACTTCATGTTGATTGTAGATGACTACAGCAGGATGACATGGGCCTATTTCTTGGCGTTGAAGTCAGAAGCTTTCTCCCACTTCAAGGATTGCGATCCGACAAGGGTGATGAATTTGTTTCTAATGAGTTTGCTCGTTTTTGTGCAGATAAAGGTATTCACCAGGAGTTTGCTAACACCAACACGCCTCAAGAAAATGGCATTCTTGAACGGAAGAACCGAAGTGTGATCGAGATGGCGCGCACCATGATGGAGCACCGACAGACACCTCAGTTTCTGTGGGCCGAGGCTGTGGCTACTGCAGTCCATATCCTTAACCGATCCCCCACTTCGGCCGTTGATGGGATGACACCTTTTGAGGCTTACTTTGGGACTAAGCCCGATGTTTCTTATTTTAGGGTTTTTGGGTGTGATACCTATGTTCACATTCCCAAGGCTCATCGTGATAAATTTGAAGCAGCTTCCCGAAGACAGGTGTTTGTTGGCTACAGCTCTCAGTCCCAAGGCTATCGTTTGTACGATCCCGTCAAGCGGGATGTGTACACTAGTCGAGATGTGTGGTTTGTGGAGGTTCCGGCCATAGCAGTGGGTGAGGAACATCCTGTTCTTGGAGATCCAGGGGAGAGTTGGGCTCCCGCGACAGTTCCTATGGAGCCTGCGTCTTTTAATTTTGATTCTGTTTCTGGTACAGAGTCTATTGTTTCACCAGTCACCCTCGAGGAGTTACCACCGGTGGATATCCTAGGATCTTCCGCTGATGGAGAGAGACGAGGAGAGGTCCGGCCTCCTCCTCGTTGGGCCCGTGACACACTCCGTGATTCAGGGATCGAGGGGGTCCCTGAGGAGTGGGGACCACAGGATGGTCCGTGGCTGTCACGGAGGCACCGGGCACATTCTACGGAGCTTGTTTGCTCTAACTATTGTTTGATGACCCGTGTTATGCAGGATCGAGAGCCCACCTCCGTGAAGGAGGCTTTACAGTCTGCACCATGGAAGAAAGCTATGGAAGCCGAGTTGGAGGCTATTGCGAGGAATGGCACTTGGTATCTCGTGCCTCGCCCCCCGAATAAGAAGGTTATTGGCATCAAATGGGTCTTTAAGACCAAGTACCTAAGCGATGGTTCTTTGGACAAGTACAAGGCTCGCCTTGTTGCTAAAGGTTTTGCACAGCGCCCAGGGATTGATTGTCATGATACTTTTGCCCCCACTGCTCGTATGGCGACTATTCGAGCTGTTCTTGTCTTGGCTAGCCATAGGAGATGGCCGGTTTACCAGTTGGATGTGAAGTCGGCCTTCCTCAATGGTGATTTGAAGGAGGAGATCTATGTAGAGCAGCCTCCTGGCTTTGGATCTTTAGATGGGAAAGTCTACAGGTTGAAGAAGGTCTTGTATGGCCTTAAGTAGGCTCCGCGTGCATGGAACGAGAAGATTGATTCGTTCCTTCAGTCACAGTTGGGATATCGGCGTTCCAAGGCCGATCCGCAGCTTTATGTACACACTTCCGAGGCTGGTTGTGTGCTTTTTGTGTTGTATGTTGATGATTTGATTGTCACAGGTGATCATGCAGAGAAGGTCCAAGAGACTAAGGCAGCTTTACATCGGACGTTCGAGGTGACGGACTTGGGTCTACTCCATTTATTTTTGGGCCATGAGATTTGCCAGTCTCAGAGGGGGATCTTCATTTCTCAGCAGAGATATGTATAGGAGCTCTTGGTTTCTTTTGCGATGGAGGATTGTCGGACCATTTCTACTCCTATGGATCCGAACTGGAAGGCCACTTCCCATTCAGCTTCTCCCATGGCAGATGCTTCCCGCTATCGTCAGTTGATTGGATCATTGATTTGGCTCCTCAACACTCGTGTTGATCTTTGTTTTGCTGTTGGGCTCTTGGCTGGGTTCATGAGTGAACCTTAGACAGTGCATTGGCAGGCTGCCCAGAGGATACTTCGGTATTTGAGGGGGACATCCGATTTAGGGATTCACCATCCAGCAGGCACAGGTGGTTCAGATCTTGTACTTGCAAGTTGGAGCGACTCGCATTGGGCTGGTGATGTGGACCACCGGCGGTCTACAACAAGTTACTGTTTTACCTTGGGTGCAGGTGTTATCTCCTGGAGTAGCAAGAAGCAGCCCATTGTAGCCCTTTCGTCTACTGAGGCAGAGTATCGGGCCGCGTCTTCCACCACATGTGAGGTTGTGTGGCTTTGGAGATTATTGGAGAAGCTTGGCTGCCCCTAGACTCGTCCTACTTTGCTGCAATGCGACAATGAGAGTTGCATTGCCTTGGCACGGAATCCTGTTTTTCATGCCCAGACGAAGCACATAGAGATCTAGTACCATTTTATCAGAGAGAAGCTTCTGGATGCGACCATCACTGTGGAGTACTGCAAGACGGAGAACAATCTTGCAGGTTTGTTTACGAAGGCACTTTCCCAGGCTCTCCTTCGGAGCCATTCCAGCTCCCTCAGGCTTCTGCCCCGCCCAGGCTCTGAGAGGGGGTGTTAGCGATTCAGATCCTGGTCAGTCGGACTGACGAGTCGGACTGCCACGTGGCAGTCCGACCTGGTACAGTAGAGTCGGCTGCATTTAATGCAGCCGACCTGTCTTTTATGGTGCCTGTTTTGTGGCTATTTATAGCCGAGATTTCCAGCAGTCTCACACACTCTTCTGCTCGCAGATTACAAGCTGGAGGCTCGCGTAGATTCCGTCTTTGTTCGCAGATTACAGACAGGAGATCGTGCAGACTGTAGTGGACTTCGAGGTGAACAGCAGGTTGCATCGTCGAGGTGGAGACACGCAGTCCAACGCACTGCGCCCGTGTATATATCTGCATATCTTTGTATTCAGCACACTTTATACAGCAGATCTTCATCTTCCACTGTCTCTTTCTCTCTCTTCTCTCTGGGTTCTCTCTCTTAGTCCTACGCTTCCGCACCTCTGCACTCTGACAATGAGTATCCCAAAGGTATATAAGATGGAGGTTGAGCCATCCCCAAAGGTGTATGAGCACCACCTGGAATTGAAGGCATGGAGGTTCTAAAGGTTGTGCCTATGTTTGAAGAAACGGAGTGGTGTGTGCTATGACAGGTGGTGTTTCAAATGGGTAGGTGAAAGTTGTAAATGGTAAAGGTAATGCAGCAAAAGAAGTGGGTGAGATGGGTGGGTTTGAAACTGTGTTGTGAATGATGATAAAGATGCATAAAATTGATTTTGGTTTAAAATGGAAATTGAAATAATGATGATGCAAAATGCATGGAAGAGGAACCACCGTACTCATTTTGACTTTGAGAGGCAAAATTCAAAGGAGGAAGGAAGAAGAAAAGTTACCAATCTTTTTCTTATAGTCACCCCTTCGCGTGCTAATATACAAATGTCAAAGATGGATCTTCAATGGAACTTTTAACATAATGAATATATGGCACTCTAGCTTCATCTTGATCTTTATCATGATGCTGCAAAGGCGGTGAAGTAAAAGAAGAAGAAGGAACAAAGTGGAAACTTGTATACCCTGCACCGGAGTAGTAGGAATAGTTTGAAAGTAAGGGACATACTCAGGATCCCTTTCTCCAAGAGGATGGCCCATCCCTGATAGAGGTGTCGACAGCCTTGCAACAATAGTAGATTCATGTGCAACTTTTGATGAGAAAGAATCAATTATAGCCTTGCAACAACAGTAGATTCATGTGCAACATTTGATGAGAAAGAATCAATTATACCTTTTTTGATTAGCTTTTGTTGAAAGGCTATTCTTTGAAGCTCTACCTAGCAGAGTTGGGCAGTGGATGCCACTTCTGCTCAGTTCTCAACATAGGCTGCTTGTTAGAGTTCATAGCCTGTTTTTTAGGCAGCAGCACAGCTGGTCCAGCAGTTGGACCAGCTGCACAGTCGGACTGCCACGTGGCAGTCCGACTGCCTGCAGCCATTTTTATCAGGCTGCGCCCCATTTTTGAGCCCCGTTCTAGGTGATTTTTCGCCTATTTATTGCTGACGTTTTCAGCGGTCTGGCCACTATTCTCTGTCGCAGATTACAGACCGGTGCCGTGCAGTTTTCTGTCTCTGTTCACAGATTTCAGACAGCAGACAGTGCAGACTGCAGCAGACTTCGAGGTGGACAGCAGGTCGCATCATCGAGGTGGAGACACGCAGTCCAGCGCACTGCGCCCATGTATATCTTTGTATTCAGCATTCTTTATATAGCAGATCTTCATTGTCCACTGTCTCTTTCTCTCCCTTCTCTCTCTGCGTTCTCTCTCTCTAAGTCCTACGCTTCCGCACCGCTGCACTCTGACATGGTATCAGAGCAGTGTTTGAGGGCTGACTGAGCGCAGAATCAACCTGAAGTGGAGTTTCCATCGCGACACAAATTTGCGTTTTTTGCGTTTAAGGGCAGATAGGAGGGCTGCGCCTTGGAACAAGGCTGAAACGAGTGTGGGCGCACAGGAAAGGAGTACAGGTGGTGGATTTGCTGCTGTTTACTGCTGTTTGAAAGGGAGAAAGTTCTGAGTTTTCAACCTAAAAGTGCAGGTTTTGCTTTTTCATCGCCTCCGGCGGGTGAAGAAGCTTCGGGACGCGGAAGAGCCTTAGCAGGCTGAGTTTACCCAGTCAGAGGGGGCTGCTTTTGCGTTTGAGAAGGCATTGCAGGTGAAGATGTCTACAGAGGTGGACTTGGAGTTCCAGGCGATTATGGACCGGAAGGTGCCTGTCCTACCGGCTCTTCCTACAGATCAGAAGCTCGACGGCGACAACTACCGCATTTGGCGCGTTATGATGTTGGCCATCCTTGAGTCCTATGATTTGGCGGAGTTGGTCCAGGAAGATATTGACCGACCTTCGGTAAGAGATGAGTCCAAACTCTCTTCCGATGCTCGTGCGGAGTTGGCCAGGGCCCAGTCTCATTGGGACAAACTGAATGCCAGGATTCGATCCTTTCTCTTTCTATCATGCACTACAGCCGTGATCGCTCACATCGAGCACTTGACGGTGGCTCGTGAGATATGGCTGGAGCTTGATCAAATGTACAATCGGATGACCCTGATGAAGAGGGTTTCTTTGGAGGTACAGATGCGGACCTTGTCCGTCAATAAGTCTTCTTCGCTAAGGGAACACATTAACAAGCTAAGGCAGCTACAGATGCAGGTTCAGAATGCGGGGAAGCCAATTTCCTCCGAAGACATGGCGATTACACTCTTGTCCCAGTTGCCGCCACGATTCGGTACATTTTACTCTGCCCTTATTGCTTCGGGGCGAGAGTCTACTCTTCGGTGGGAAGAGTTGGTTCCTATGGTCTTGGACCAAGAGGAACAGTTAAAGGGACAGAATGCTTCCAAGACGGAGGCATTGACAGGTCAAGCCTCTCAGAAGAAGGGGAAGGACCAAAAGAAGAAGAAGGGGGATAACAAGTCCAAGAAGGACAAGGAGAAGGACAAGGACAAAGACTCCACATGCCATATTTGTGGAAAGACTGGCCATTGGAAGAAGGATTGCCCTGACAAAGACTCGAAGGACACCAAGAAGAAGGAAACCAAGGATTCTGGAGCGGTGGTTGCACCCTCATCAGCTGCATTTCTACATTTAGTTGTCATTGAGGACGCTTCACCGAATGCTTCTGATGCTGCGATGGCGGCTCCCCAATCTCGAGAGTGGATTATTGATAGTGGTGCCTCACGGCACATGACTCCTTCATCAGATGGTGTTGCCCAGCTGCGACCTTCGCGTGGGCAGGTTCTCATTGGAGACAGCTCTTCAGTTTCTATTGCAGGTCGGGGTAAGATGCAGCTTATTCCGGATGGACGAGGTGGCACCCATACCTCAGAGGTTTTGCATGTACCAGGATTAGGGTACCATCTCTTTTCAGTTCACAAGATTTGCTCCCTTGGTCTTTTGGTGGAATTTGACAGTTCTACTGTGCGAGTCCTTGATCGTGAATCGAGGAAGGTTCTATCATCTGGATATGAGGAGAACGGCATTTACAAACTGAAGTCTTCCACTGCCCTCTCTTCTCTTCTTCTTACCTCACAATCACAGTCTGAGTTATGGCATGCTCGGTTTGGTCACCTGAACTATGACTATCTTTGGAAGGCGTCACGTGGACAGCTTGTTCGAGGGTTGCCGGATATAGTGGTGAGCCAGCAGCCATGTGTCTCCTGCATACGGGGGAAGCAACATCGGGATGCCATTCCCCACACAGCTTCGCGGCGGTCTACTTCACTGATGGAGCTAGTATCTACGGATCTATGTGGCCCTATGAGGAATGAGTCCCTGCGTGGGAGCTCGTACTTCATGCTGATCGTGGATGACTATAGCAGGATGACATGGGCCTACTTTTTGGCACTAAAGTCAGAAGCTTTCTCGCACTTCAAGGATTGGCTTCTCTTTGAGGAGAACCGATCAGGCCGGAAGTTGAAGACCTTGCGATCCGACAAGGGAGGTGAATTTGTGTCTAATGAATTTGCTCGGTTTTGTGCAGATAGAGGAATTCACTAGGAGTTTGCCAATACCAATACTCCTCAAGAAAATGGTATTCTAGAACGGAAGAACCGCAGTGTGATCGAGATGGCGCGCACCATGATGGAGCACCGACAGACCCCTCAGGTTCTGTGGGCTGAGGCTGTGGCTACTGCAGTCCACATCCTTAATCGATCCCCTACTTCGGCTGTGGAAGGGATGACTCCATTTGAGGCTTATTTTGGGACGAAGCCAGATGTTTCTTACTTTCGGGTCTTTGGGTGTGATGCCTATGTTCACATTCCCAAGGCTCACCGTGACAAATTTGAAGCGGCTTCCCGAAAACAGGTATTTGTTGGCTACAGCTCCCAGTCCCAAGGCTACCGATTGTATGATCCCGTCAAGCGGGATGTATATACTAGCCGTGATGTGCGGTTTGTGGAGGTTCCGGCTTCTTCAACGGGTGAGGAGCATCCCGTTCTTGGAGATCCAGGGGAGAGTTTGGCTCCTTCTACAGTTCCGCTGGAGCCTGTGCTGTTTGATTATGATTCTGTTTCTGACACAGAGTCTACTGTTCCACCGGATCCTTCTGAGGAGTTACCACCGGTGGACATTCCAGAGTCTTCTACTGATGGAGAACGACGAGGGGAGGTTCGGCCTCCTCCTCGCTGGGCCCGTGACACACTCCGTGATTCAAGGATCGAGGGGGTTCCTGAGGAGTGGGGACCGCAGGATGGTCCGCGGCGGTCACGGAGGCACCAGGCGCATTCTTCGGAGTTTGTTTGCTCCAATTATTGTTTGATGTCCCGAGTTATGCAGGATCGTGAGCCCACCTCCGTGAAGGAGGCTTTACAGTCCGCCCCATGGAAGAAAGCTATGGAAGCTGAGTTGGAGGCTATTGAGAGGAATGGCACTTGGTCACTTGTGCCACGCCCCCCGAAGAAGAAGGTGATTGGAGTCAAGTGGGTCTTCAAGACCAAATATCTCAGTGATGGTACTTTGGATAAGCACGAGGCTCGCCTTGTTGCTAAGGGTTTTGCCCAGCGCCCAGGGATTGACTGTCATGACACCTTTGCCCCTACAGCTCGTATGGCCACCATTAGAGCTGTTCTTGCTTTGGCTGGCCATAGGAGATGGCCTGTTTATCAGTTGGATGTGAAGTCGGCCTTCTTGAATGGTGATTTGAAGGAGGAGATCTACGTTGAGCAGCCTCCTGGCTTTGGTTCTTCGGATGGGAAAGTCTACAGGTTGAAGAAGGCCCTGTATGGTCTCAAGCAGGCCCTGCGAGCTTGGAACGAGAAGATTGATTCGTTCCTCCAGACTCAGTTGGGATATCGGCGGTCCAAGGCCGATCCGCAGCTGTATGTTCACACTTGCGGGGAAGCTTGTGTGCTGTTTGTATTATATGTTGATGATTTGATTGTCACAGGTGATGATGCACAGCAGGTCCAGGAGACAAAGTCAGCTTTACATCGGACGTTCGAGATGACGGATTTGGGGCTACTCCATTTCTTTTTAGGCCATGAGATTTATCAGTCTCAGAGGGGGATCTTTCTCTCCCAACAGAGATATGTACAGGAGCTCTTGGTGACTTTTGAGATGGAAGATTGTCGGGCCCTCTCTACTCCTATGGATCCGAACTGGAAGGCCACTTCCCACTCAGCTTCTCCTTTGGCGGATGCTTCCCGCTATCGACAGTTGATAGGGTCCTTGATTTGGCTTCTCAACACGAGGGTTGATCTATGTTTTGCTGTTGGGCTCTTGGCAGGGTTCATGAGTGAACCTAAGACGGTGCATTGGCAGGCTGCTCAGAGGATACTTCGGTATCTGAGGGGGACGTCTGATTTGGGGATTCATTACTCCGCAGGGAGAGATGGGTCAGATCTTGTACTTGCAGGTTGGAGCGACTCGGATTGGGCCGGTGACGTGGACCACAGGCGGTCTACAACAGGTTACTGCTTTACTTTGGGTGCAGGTGTTATTTCATGGAGTAGCAAGAAGCAGCCCACGGTAGCCCTTTCGTCTACTGAGGCGGAGTATCGGGCCGCATCTTCCACCACATGCGAGGTAGTGTGGCTTCGGAGATTGTTGGAGGAGCTTGGGTGCCCCCAGACTCGTCCTACATTGCTGCGATGTGACAATGAGAGTTGCATTGCCTTGGCAAGGAACCCTGTTTTTCATGCCCGGACGAAGCACATTGAGATTCAGTACCACTTCATTCGAGAAAAGCTTCTGGATGAGACCATCACTGTGGAGTATTGCAAGACGGAGGATAATCTTGCGGATTTGTTTACGAAGGCGCTTCCTCAGGCTCTACTTCGGCAACATTCCAGATCCCTCAGGCTTCTGCCCTGTCCAGGCTCTGAGAGGGGGTGTTAGAGTTCATAGCCTGTTTTTTAGGCAGCAGCACAGCTGGTCCAGCAGTCGGACCAGCTGCACAGTCGGACTGTGCAGTCGGACTGCCACGTGGCAGTCCGACTGCCTGCAGCCATTTTTTATCAGGCTGCGCCCCATTTTTGAGCCCCGTTCTAGGTAATTTTTCGCCTTTTTATTGCTGACGTTTTCAGCAGTCTGGCCACTATTCTCTGTCGCAGATTACAGACCGGTGCCGTGCAGTTTTCTGTCTCTGTTCACAGATTTCAGACAGCAGACAGTGCAGACTGCAGCAGACTTCGAGGTGGACAGCAGGTCGCATCGTCGAGGTGGAGACACGCAGTCCAGCGCACTACGCCCATGTATATCTTTGTATTCAGCATTCTTTATACAGCAGATCTTCATTGTCCACTGTCTCTTTCTCTCCCTTCTCTCTCTGCGTTCTCTCTCTCTCAGTCCTACGCTTCCGCACCGCTGCACTCTGACACTGCTTTGGGGATTGAGTAGGTGTGGAAGCGTTCGATGTCATCTTTCCCTTGTAGTTCCTGTTTTGGGCGGTCGGCTGATAGGCTATACAGCAGCAACAAAGAGTGTGGATGCAGTAAACGCAGGCTGTTCCAGCATGGACAGCAGTTGCCAGTTGGTAGTTGGCTCCAAATCAGCAGTAGAAGGCTTGTAGGCAGGTGCTGGATGATAGGTAGTAGTGGGCATCAGCTTTGGCTGAGATATTCTACGTGTATGGGGTGTGGACAGCAGTGAGAAGGCACTTGCAAGTTGCAAAAACGAGATTGAGGCTGAATCGTCAGTAGCCTTTCTATTTATAGAAAGTTTGGATCCTCCAGAATAGGGTTTGTGCTTATGGGACACAAACACTCTCTAGGAACACATTTCTTTTTAACAAAGAGATTTAATTCATTAATTAAACATGTTTTGGGGCTGTTTTAAAGAAGCTTATGTATTTTTAGCTCAATTGACAATAGCTTTAGCTGGTCCAAGGTTGTCCATGTTCGATAGACGGGACAACTTGTTTGACCCGTCCAATCTCGTCCGTCCTGTTCGGTCCCGTTCAGACCCGTCTGACCAGTTGGCCGTTTGATTGTGCCTGTGGCCCCGTACGCCAACGGTCACAAAAGTGACCCTTTTTTCTTCTTTTTTTGTGCTTTCTTTTATTCATTTTCTTTCTTTTCTTTCTTTTTTCTTATTTCTCTCTTCTTTGTTCTTTTCTCTCTCTCACACAAAGAGAAAAGTTTAAAGTTTAAACTAACAAGTTTAAAAACTCTCTCTTTTTCTCTCTCCCTCTCTCATCCATCTCTCTCTCTCACATACACAATGGCACAATGCAACCATCCTTCCTATGGGCTATCATTCAAATTTCAAATTTCAAAATTTGAAAACTCTCTATATCTCTCTCTCACCCCCTTATTTCTTTTCCTCTTTTGCCCTAACCCTAAACCTTAAACCACTCTCTCTTTCTATGAAAATCTCCCCCGTGCATCTCATTCATCCTTTTAAGTTCTCCACCTCTTCTACTCCTTTCAAGCTATCCATCCCTCCTACTCTCTCAAGTGTCTTCTCCCTTAACTTCTCAACTCTTCCAAGTTCCTCCTCCAGTAAGTTGTAGCCTCTCTCTACTTTCTCAAGCTCTCTACTCCTTTAAGTTGTCTACTCTTTCCACTCTCTTCTTTAATCATCTCACGCTCCACTCATGATCCTCTCTCCATATATCATCAATGGCACCCCCTTTTCATGAGACCTTTTACTTGCATTATGGCTAGTTTGAGTGAGCGAAGGAGAAATCCAACACTTGCAAGTGGCAATGCAAGTATTGTCCAAAGCTCCAAATCTCATCTGTCACTTGCCTTCTCATTCACCTTTGCAAATTAGGAGGGAAGGCCACACATGTCTTGGTATTCTCGATGATGTCTATGAAGATTGTTGTTGGAAATACTTGCCATTGAAGCAGCGCAAAGCCCTTTCAAGGGGGAGTGAGAAGGTGGTCTCTCCGGATCATGAGGTCTCGGATACAGAAGAAGATCTCTCTCCAACCGTTTTGGTTTTTTCCGTTGGAGGGGTTTCTTTTTTCCCATCTAGAAAGAGCCATTGGAGTGGTACACCTATGCCTAAGAGGCGTGTCACTCTTGCCCAAGTAGCAGGGCAAGTTTCTGGTTCTCTCTAGTTTCTCAAGGAGAGGCAAAGGCAAGTGGAAATAGAGATTGCATGCACCATAATTGAGTGCAATCTTTCTTTTCATATTCTCAAAGTGAATCGATGAAAGCGGATGGTAAAAGCCATTGTTGTCGTTGGTCCATGCAAGGGATGGTACGGTGTTACATACAATGACTTGCATACCAGGAAACTTGATGAGGAGAGAGAGAGGATTGATAAGTCTCTTGAGCCCGTGTGTATCAGTTGGCGAAGTACGGATACTTTATCCTATTCAATGGATGGAATGACTACAAAAGAAGGGGGATTATCAACATCCTCATCTCTTGCCCTCTTGGCACGTACTTCCTATGAGCAGTGGATATAGGCACAAGGGGATGGGGAACCATGGCCTCCTTCATATATTGGTACATATGACAAGTCATCATTGAGGTAATACTTCTAAATCCATTATTTTGCAATCTCTCTTTTCTTTTAACCTCCAGAATTTATTCTAACTTCGTCATGTGTAATCTTCTAGATTGGGCTGCAAAATGTGGTGCAAGTTGTCACAAACAATGCCTCAAATTATGGATCTATGGGACGGAAACTCAAGGCCAAGTTTCCATCCATAGTATAGATGCCATGAGCTATACATTATCCAGATCTTCTTATAGAAGATATAGGCAAGTTGGATTGGGTGGTGAGGATTGTCAACAACGCTTGCACATTCGTTGAACTCCAAGGATTGAGTTCTTGCGTTTTATCGCTCATGCTTGGACTTGGAGTTGAAGAAGCCTTTGAAGATTTGGTTTACGACCATTTGGCTTCTCCTTAAGTGTCTCTATGACATTTGCAATAAGCTCCAAAAAACAATCATGTCGGATGAATTCAAGGAGTGGGGAATCCATATCAAGCCAAGTGGAAGTAAAGGCCGCCCAACGACTTTGCTTAAAGGAGAAAATTTTGATGAAAGTGAGAGACATTGCCATTGCTGTCACTTCCATCTACAAGGTGCTTTGCATGATGGACATGGAGGGGGCTACTATTGGCCTTCTCTATCACCTTATGGTGAATGCGATAGAGAAGATATAATCATTGACCATCTTGGATGGGGAGGCCTCTTCTAATTCACATTGTCTCACTATCTTTCTTTTTATCTCTAAAGCTCCCTATGAATCTCTATCCTCTTACACCTATGTAGTGATATCTTAGATAGCATCCCTAAAAGAGATGATATTCTATTTTTGACGAAGAAGAGATAGGAGTGGATGAAACAACCTATCTATGGATGTGTGGCACTCTTGCATCCTGCCTTCAAAAACTCGCTTTTCATGGGTGCCAATGTTTTTGCTGACCGCGATGCCTTTCTTCCAAAGGTTTTGGTGAAAGAGCATCATGGTGTCTTCCTCCAAAAGCTCATAAAGCATAGCAATCAAAGGGGTATTGCTTTAGAATCTACCATTTGTTGGCAGTGGGAATCGTTGGTGAAACCTCTTTTTTGGTGGGAGTCATTTGGCTACCAATTGCGCCACCTGCAAAGAATGGTTTTACATATTCTTGTATAGGTTTTGAAAATCTCTTTTCTTTTTTTCTTTGATTCTATTTACAACTTGCATGTTTGAACTTTAAACTTATTTTCTCTTCACATGGTTTAGGATCGTTCGTAAGGTGCATGTGAGAGGAATTGGTCTGCCTATTTCCTTGTGGATACCAAAATTCATAATAAGCTTAGCACGTGGCAATTGGAGCGACTAATTTATTGTTGCTTCAATTTATGCATGCTATGCAATATGCACGAGATATCTATGGCAAGACAGATATACCCAAATTTTTTACTTTTTAGCTCATAACTTTATTCGTAAATTATAAATTATATTTAAAGACGTTTCATTTGTTTAAACTAAGTTTTTCATTCTTCAAATGTATAGGTGAATTTGGAATTTGAATGTGCTCAACCTCTTCACTAGTACACTTAAAAGTGTGACTCACAAGAGGGACTTGAAGGAGGAGCAACTATTTAGGAAGCTTCATTTGGAGCTCGAGGAGATAGACTGGCGAATCTCTCGCATCCGTGCATGTTGAGCTTGTGTTGTTTGTCACCCTTGTGCCACTAGTGGTGGAGCTTCCACTTCGGCATTCGCATCGGTTGCCTATAATGCTCGTGGGGCCCTTACATGCTACACGAGGCATAGGAGTGGCATGAGAAGCATTCCTACTTCGGCCCATGAGGATATACCTATCACTATCTCTCACATAGAGCTTAGAGGGCTCGAGTATGATGAGGAGGGTAATGTCATTAGTGAGGGTGATTTTGTTGAGGAGGGTGATGGCTTCTTAAGCAACGACGAGGATGCTTCTACCTTCGACGTCGGGAGTGATATGAGTACTTAGAGCATAGGAATTAGATTGAGCCATGGCTTTTATCTCAATTCATTTTTGTATATTTTTTTAATAAGATTGCGCATTTGGCTCATAATAAAGTTGTTGGTTTCATTATTCATGAATCATGAGTCATGACTCATACTATACTCTTGGGTCTTGACTCTTGAGTCTTGTAATTTGTTTCAACAGTAGGGGATGAATGCAAAGAAGTAAACAAACACTTCTTGGAAGTGATGTGCTTTGAAGCACCATTGTCAAAATACCATGTTTGCTGCGTTCAACAGCATTAAATGTTGAATCAACCATAGAAGAATCATAATTGCATGTGAGACATGCAAAATCCTCCTCTACCAAGTTGGGTGAAGCATCACCATGTGCTAATTTGTTGGCTGATGTCTCTTGGCCAGCCATACCGAAGTCTTTCTCCTCCTTGGCCAATCTCTTTTGGCACTTATCAATATGGTGACTAGGCTTCTTGCAATAATGTCATTTTCCCTTCTTTTTAGACTTATTTGAGTCTTAGATAGAGCCTTGTTTGATGGCTATCCAACATCACCCTTTTGTTGATTTTGTGCATTTTGCCTAGCTTTACCCTTGCCTTTAAACTTTGAAAGCATAGCCACATCACCTGAATGCAATGCAACATTCTTTCGAGTTTGCTCCTCTTGCAACAAGAGGCCTTCTAACTCCACAAAATTAAGGGGCTGCTGGTCCCCCCCTCAAAGACAACATCAAAGAGGCGTGGAAACCAAGATATGACTTTGGAAGAGAGGTCAGTGTGATATTCACCAATTTAGCATTGTGAATAACCTTATCAACATTGAGCAGCTGCTTACGCAAATCCTATATGTGAGTGAGGTGCTATCAAGCTATCACCCTTATCCATGTTTACATTTGCCAACTCTTTGCAAAGATAGGAGATCTTGGCCTCATTGTGGGCAATAAACATATACTTAAGTATGTTCCATGTTGATTTTGAGGACTTGCAAGACCAAATGTGTGGAATGATAGCCCTTTTTAGTGACAATGCTATCAACGAAAGTGCCTAAGAATCCTTTGAATCCCATTTCCTCTGATCCTCCATAGGAGGGGGGGAGGAGGAGGAGCAACAACAACAACAAGTCACTTGTAACATAGTTGCACAAATCCTTCACAACAAGAAGGTTGCAGATCATAAAACTCCATAATGTGTAGTTGAAGCCATCAAGCTTGTTGTCTTGAATAAGGACACCAAGGATGCTACTTTGATCATTGTTGCCTTGACGTGCCATGTTGTCAGAAATAAGCAAAAGTTTGCAGCCAAATGCTTCAAAGATGAAGTATAGTGTGGGTCCTCCTTAGAGTACCAGAAATCTCTCGGGATTACTAAACAAGTGTCAAACTCTCACACAAATGCCAAAGTGTGCACAATGTCACCCAAAATACCACTCATCTACAATAATAACAGCAATGCATTGATGTATACTGCTGTTATACACCTTCCTCGTAATGTGTGCCCAGAAAATTACAAATTTCAGCAATTTAATGTTGATTCTCACCAAAATTTCTGAACTTCCCTCAAATTTATTGTTCAATTTGATTGTAGTAGCAATTAAATGCTGTTGTACTGTCACGAGGACGTGAAAATTTGATGCTTTGCTTATGTTTAATTGACATTTGATTAAAGGATTAATCAAATGTGCAATTAAAAGATGCACATGTGTTGCACATGTGAGGTGCAAGGTACTTTTTCATAGTTGAAGGCTGAAGGACCCTGTGAAAAAGATTGGTGTCAAAGGCAAAAGTTGTAACAAGTAACACTTGTTAGATTCTAGGTGGATTTTGGTGCCAGTTTGCCCCTAGGACCATTACTTGGCCATTAAGTGTCCGTGGTGACACTAAGGACTAGGCATTAATTAATGAATCAATGCTTGTCCAAGGGTCAATTAATGCATGGGACTACTTTGGGTTGCAAATGGCCTCGCCAATTAATTTTTGGATGGGCAAGGCCAATTTTCTGGGCATGGATTAAGGGCTGAATTAATTAAATGGTTGGAAATTGCTGAAAATGGATTAAGAAAGCTGCCACTTAGCAAAACTTTCCCATGCAAGTGGAGGAAAGGTGAAATAGGGCTGAAGGGAGAGGGAAATCTTGTTTTTTCATTTTGGAGTTGTTGGTAAGAGGTGTTGGACTGTTGCTGCCAGCTTTTGGGGCCATTTCCCAGCCACCATTGGAGACCATTTTGGTGGGCCCGAGGCACTTGATTGCAAGCCAAAGCTTTGTGCTAGTGCTAACTTTTGTGCTCAGCTGAGAAATTACAGCAACATGTCTTCATACAGTGAGATGGAATCAAGTAGTAATGATGCCTCTCAGTATGGACATTCTCATGGGAATGAAGGAAATGCAATGCCTAATCTTGGACAAGGCTCTCATGATGGACAATAAGCTGAAAATGTTGCTGTTGGGCAAGATGTAGGGCCTTCAAGACGTCATGAGGTAGATGACCAGCAAAGTGAAGAGGAATTTGATGACCAGTTCAAGAATCGGATGAGGAGAGCAGCAAATCTCTTTGCTGAATTGGCAAAAGATCCTCAGTTCACCCGATTTTTGAATGCTCCGAAGAAGGATAGCAAGGGCAAGAAGAAGAAGTCAACTTCTACACCTTTGGGATAGCAAGGTGCACCAAAGGTAGTGCCAAATCCTTCACTTGAAGCTTCTAAAGAGGCCAATGAAGCTAAACAGTTGGTACATATGGGGCAAGGAATGCAAATGCAAGGCCATTATGGAAGTGCCAATCGAATGGATTTTGGACAGTCGGGCATGCATGCTATGATGGGGCAGCTAGGATACTTTGGTGGTAGCACGATTTTTCATGCAATGGTTGGCCAAGGGCCGCATGCAGAAATGCATGGCACAAATCCCTATGGTATGCAGTAGCCAATGCATGGTGTGCAAGGCCCATTGTATTCGGGTATGGCTGAAAATGTGCAAAACCCTATGTATGGTAGCATTGGCTTGATGCTTGGGGCACAAAGTGGAATGTTTGGCAATGCATCTGTACCCCATCGTGCTTTTGGGGCTCAAGGAATGAGTGCTGGCCATGCAAATGCTCTGTTTAATGCTGGCTATCATGGAAATTGCCTCTACACTAGCGGATACACTATGCCTTTCATGTGAGCTTATTGAGGCCTTTTTATGCTGATGTGCCTAAGGATGTATCTGCTGAAATTCAGTCCGATGTAGAGAAGCTGAATGAGATATTGGTATCCGAGCAGATGGCACATAAAGAGAAAATGTCAAAGTTAAAGCTTCCATAAGCTATTGGGTGAAGTTTCACAACTGTGCACCAATGGATGCTAAATGGATGGAAGAGGATGACTTGGTAGACCATTCTCAGTTGTTGCAGCTTTACCTTGATGCCTTTCACTTAGAGCCGACTATGGATCGGGCTCTTTCAGGTTCAACAGGGCAAGGGTCCAGAGTACCACCTGATACTCAAGGGGGAGATAGCACTTCCACTCCTCCAGGAATGGACTGCTCTCGTGTATAGTGGATCTCAGATGTGTTCGGCATGCATCCAAGGTATTGTGCTGATAGTATGTCTGCCATGAGGTCACTATTTAGTGTACTAGTCACTGTAGTATGTATGTAGATGGGTATGGTTTTCACTGCAGCTTTGAAACTGTACATTTGCATCAAGTTATGATCATGGGAGACTGATCACGAAGTGCTAGTTTTCAATGTATGATCATTAGTTTCGGTGGTATTCAGTTGGTTCTATGAACAGCAGCATGTGTACTGAATGCCATTGACAATTCAGCCATGGTTTTGGCTTGGTTTATGCTTTACTATGGTTGTGTAGTCAGCACTGTTGAGAAACAAGAGTTTGAGATGCATCCGATGAGTTTCTAGCAACAGTTCTGGACTATTGTTGAGTTTTATGCTATGTTTATGATGGCGGGAAATTTTCAGCAAATGGTGGGCATATGAGATAGTTAGCCAGCAGTGGCCAATGTTGTATTGACTATGATGCCTTGTGAAAATTCTAGTGCAATATTGTTTGCTTTGATACAGTACAGTGCAATCGAGGACAATTGCAAGGATTTCAAGGAGGTGGTTTGTCACAAGGATGTGAAAATTTGATGCTTTGCTTATGTTTAATTGACATTTGATTAAAGGATTAACCAAATGTGCAATTAAAAGATGCACATGTGTTGCACATGTGAGGTGCAAGGTACTTTTTCACAGTTGAAGGCCGAAGGACCGTGTGAAAAAGATGGGTGTCAAAGGCAAAAGTTGTAACAAGTTACACTTGTTAGATTCTAGGTGAATTTTGGTGTCAGTTTACCCCCAGGACCATTTATTGGCCATTAAGTGTCAATGGTGACACTAGGGACTAGGCATTAATTAATGGATTAATGCTTGTCCAAGGGTCAATTAATGCATGGGACCACTTTGGGCTGCAAATGGCCTAGCCAATTAATTTTTGGATGGGCAAGGTCAATTTTCTGGGCATGGATTAAGGGCTGAATTAATTTTCAGAATTAATTAATTCTGATAATTAATTAAATGGTTGGAAATTGCTGAAAATGGATTAAGAAAGTTGCCACTTGGCAAAACTTTCCCATGCAAGTGGAGGAAAGGTTAAATAGGGCTGAAGGGAGAGGAAAATCTCGTTTTGTCACTTTGGAGCTGTTGGAAAGAGGTGTTAGACTGTTGCTACTAGCTTTTGGGGCCATTTCCCAGCCATTGGAGACCATTTTGGTGATGGAGATTGCATATTCTTGACCTTGGGAAGCTGACAATTGCTGCTGATGCACTTTCTCCTGAAGATCACAGTCTCTGATGCTCCTATTGTTGTTGCTGCATCCGTTTGGGGCTGGTACAGTAGGGCAGCAGCTGATTTTGATTAGTTCTTCGCGACAAATCTCAAAATTTTCTCTCTCTACAGCATTCTCTCATCTCCTTCAGTCTATGCTCAGGAGATCTCAGTCATTTTGGTGGGCTGATCTGTACTTTGCAGTAAACCCTAATTTATAGTAGAAATTAGGGTTTAGCAGCCACCTTGGGATCCGTGCCAGAGATTGAAGGCTCAAGGGACTGAAATCAGCAGCTGATAATTGAAGATTATCAAGAGACTTCAGGAGCCAGCCCATCCCAAATTGATTTGGGGCAGCATTTGGCCAGCCAAGGGTCTAATTGGAGAAGAAGTCCTGGGTGAAACAAGGGGCAAATGACCTGAAAGGCTTACTTGACATTTATGACAGCAAGAGCAATTGGTTAGCAGGAGGAGATTGAAGAATCTCAAGTTGTACTCCTTCCAATTGAATGAAAGCTAAAGAAATACCGCAAGGGGCGCCAATTTTGGGGCCAACAGGGTGTCTACTGTCCAAGAATGTTATGGTAAAGTGTGTATTTCATTTTATGTGCATTTATTTATTGCTGTAATTAACTCTTAAATCGGGTTATCAGCACCCATTCCAAGAAGGAAGGCTGGTTACATGTACCACTGATCTTTTGCCTTGGGATGTGTGCTGGGTAGAAGCACCAAATTTCTTCTTGAAATTTCAAAGAAATTGAAGAAATTTAGGAAACTTTTACTTTATAGTTTGAATTTTTGCAGCAATGTCGCCTCAAGACGCATGTCAACAGTAAGCAGTAGCTAGAATCTACCTCGTGATGCGTGTTGGAGCAAAGAAATTGAAAAACTCCAAATTTCTTGCACCAATGTTGAAAAACTTATGCAATGTTGGCAATTTCAGTGGAGATTCACGCATGGGATCTCAAATCAGGCAAAAGTCCCAACTTTCCTTGAAGAAATTTCGAGAAATTTCAAAAATTGGAAAAGTTGACTGAAAATCCCCAAATTTCTTGACACGAAGTGTGAGAAATTGAAAATTTCTTCAAAATTAGGTATGGGATGAGCAAGACGGATGAGAAATTGCAGAAATTTTTGAAAACCCCCAAATTTGGAAATTTAAGGCTTTTGTGTTTTTTCTTAGATTTGCAAAAAATGGTGGGCAAGGCTGAGAAAATGGCGAGCAAGGTTGAGAAAATGACGGATAGTGCTGAGAATATTATGAATAGGACTGAGAAAGGTTGTGTGTGCACAGTTGCATGCAAGATTGTGTATGGGACTGCATGCAGGCTGAAAACAACACCACCTCCTCCAAAACAACTTCTCTTCCTCAGGTTGAATGTTGGTTGGTTATAGCAGGACCTCGGCGGAGCGGCACCATCTGATGGTGGTTGTTTAGAATCCGCCCGTAGAAGTTGCTATGATACCAAATGTTGGAGAGAGAGAGAGAGAGAGAGAGAGAGAGAGAGAGAGAGAGAGAGAGAGAGAGAGAGAGAGAGAGAGAGAGAGAGAGAGAGAGAGAGAGAGAGAGAGAGAGAGAGAGAGAGAGAGAGAGAGAGAGAGAGAGAGAGAGAGAGCGACGGATCGATCTGACGCGGACAGAGCGATGGCGACCTGACCTTCCGTGGTACCCGTCGACGCCTGTAGCTTGCGGTGTCCTGCACTGTGTCAACGTGCCGAGAGAGCGCGCGCGATCTGTAGGTTCGATGGCGACTTGTCGCCACTGGCCGTCTTGACACAGACCTTCGCTTGTTCCACCTACGCGCTGCCGTTTCTGGCCTGATGTCTCGCTCGCCATACTTGCATGCCTGCTTGTAACCAGTCTTCTGCCGCTTCAGAAAGAGAGAGAGAGAGAGAGAGAGAGAGAGAGAGAGAGAGAGAGGGAGGGAGGGAGGGAGGGAGGGAGGGAGGGAGAGAGAGAGAGACAGACGTCTTCCTGCCCCAGCCGCCTGCCAGACGCCTGTTCTGTCCGCCGCCTGCCTGCCCCTGTCGCGTGTCCTCTCGCCCGCCCCTGACGACTGCCTGCCCTGTCCTGCCAGTCGACAGCCTGCTTTGTCGCCTGTCCTCTCGCCCGCCCCTGACGATTGCTGCCTTGTCGCCTGTCAGACGCCCTGGTCTGACCACCGCCATCGCCTGCCAGATCTATCCGCCCTTGCCTGTCAGACGCCACCCTCACCTGTCGGACACTGCCCTCGCCAGTCAGCCGCCGTGGTCGTCGCCCCCGCGAGAGGCCGTATCCCCTGTTCGTGCCTGAGCCTGCGCCTCTGGGCTCTGCGACTTGCACACGGAGGCAGTGCAGCCTTGTCTTTCCACAGACAGCGACAGAGCGAGAGCGCGCGAGCGAGAGAGAGAGAGAGAGAGAGAGAGAGAGAGAGAGAGAGAGAGAGAGAGAGAGAGAGAGAGAGAGAGAGAGAGAGAGAGAGAGAGAGAGAGAGAGAGAGAGAGAGAGAGAGAGAGAGAGAGAGAGAGAGAGAGAGAGAGAGAGAGAGAGAGAGAGAGAGAGAGAGAGAGAGAGAGAGAGAGAGAGAGAGAGAGAGAGGCCAGAAGATAGCAGTATGGCTGGCCTGGATATGGATTTTCTCGACCGGACAGTGGCAGCCCTTGGCCCTGATTCCGATACAGAGGAGCCGGAGGATATGGTGCCCTGCACGGAGGAGATGCCTCCGGGCTCTGAACTGCCGCCTGCGGGCAAACGCTCCTAGCATACTCCTGATGAGCCAATGGGTCCTCAGGAACGTTCCTATGCGCAGGTTGCCTCTGATCCTGTGGATTCGCAGGAGATAGACTAGGAGCATCTGTTGGACTTTGCCAATACTCTGCTTGGCGATTATGTCCAGCACAACAATGAAACTTTTTCTGATGCGGGAACTGATGATGTGCTGGAAGCCACGGTGGACCCGAAATCAGTCTTGCGGTCCTTCTCAGTGTGTTATGACCGTGCGGTCATACTTTTCTTCACTGGCAAAATCCCCGTGCTTTCACATATTCGCCAGTGGATGCATCATTTATTGGAAGGGGAGTGTGTTGAGGAGATCTTCCTTGGACCTCGCGGCTTTTATGAGGTGCTGTTGAAATCAGAAACGCATCACGCTGAGCTCCTGTCCAAGCTGCCATTATTTTTTTATCGCCGCTTGGTCCATGTTGTACCATGGCGCCAGATGGCTGATTTCCAGCGTCTGCTTCAACGAGAATGCCCGGTATGGGTGGAAGTGGAAAATTGTCCGGCAGTTTATTGGCCATTGTTGAAGGATGCGATGGCCGTTGTGGGCACAGTGCTGGTGCCCCCAAGCCTCAGGGCTATGAATCGAAACCGTTTATGCATGTTATGGGACACAGCCAGGAAAAGGCCTGCGTGGCTTCGCCTCAATTGTTCTGGCATGCATCCCTTGCATTTTCGCTTGAAATGGGGCAATTTTGCAGGCCACTGCTTTTCATGTGGTAAATTGGGACATTTCATGGCCGAATGCCCTGAAAGGCAACCGTCTTCCGAGGATGCGCAGGTTGTGCTGCCAAAGGATGACATGGTGCTTGATGCCCCGACACAGGAGGCCCTTCAGCCGCCAAATGTCGTGGATAAAGGCAAACAACAGGTCCTGGGTTTGGACTCTCGCAGCACTGATTGGATTGAGGCCCGGTCCAAAAAAAGGTAAAAAGTTGGATGCAGGCATGGCGGATCCTGGGCCTACTACTTCACAGGATTCCGTGCGCACGTATATGCGCAGGAAAGAAATGTTCGCTTCACAGCCGGCTGCGCGTACTATAGCCCCGTCTGCCCCCCGTAATCAGTCTACAAGGAAAGCCTATACAGACGGCCCCAAGGGCCCACCTGCTAAGCTGGCGTTTGATACAAAAGGTAATGTGATTACACCCTGGGATCGGCGTTTCCCCCCCCTGCTTCCAAGGCAGTGGATTTTCCTTCTACCTCTAAAGCAGGTCGCCAGAATTCGTATGCAATATTGGCTGATTTTCTGGATGCGGGTGTCCTAGATGCTCTCGCGGAAAAGGTGAAATCGAGGCAACAACCGCCTCGTTCCTGACTTCCTTTTTCTTGAAGATATATGAAGATAGCCACGTGGAATGTGCGAGGCATTTGCTCTCGCCATAAGCAACATGCCATGTGGACTGTCTTGCATGAGAACCAGTGGGATGTATTGTGTGCAGTTGAGCACAAAAGTCACGCTGAAGCAGGCAAAATTGTGGATTGTCATGGATTCTGTCTGTTTTATGCAGGGACACATGCTACGCACTATTCGGGCGTGCTGATGATTGTCCATGAAAAATACCAGCCTGTTCTTGTCAAAAATGATGTGCAGGGCCGTTTTCTGGTAATCGAAGTCTTATTTGAAGGAGAAATTTTATGGTTGCTGGGCCTCTATGCTCCAAACGATCCTGCCTCCCGACGGGATCTTTGGTCGACTTTGCAGGGATCCATGTCACTTGGCCGAAGGGGATTTTTGATGGGAGATTTCAATATGTGTGTTGACTCTTCTCAGTCCACTTCGGGGCATTCGGTAATGGATACGCCGGAAAGCCGGGTGTGGAATTCCTTTGCTTTGCGCGTGCTTAAGCAAGATCTTTGGTCGTGGCTTCACTCTTCTTTTTCAGGCTTTACTTTTCATTCCGCACAATATGCCCCTACTTGGTCGCGGTTGGACTGAATGTATATCATGCAAGGGGATGATTTTCTTCCCGAAATGCTGGAAATGCAAGTCTTGCAGCAATATGCGTTGTCGGACCATTTCCCCCTCCAGTTTGAGATGCGGGCACAATCTATTGCACCTTTTACGCAGTTGCTCGATAGGCTCCCTTTACGTTTCAACTCCTCTTATTTGACGCATCCAATTTTTCAGGGCTATATGCAGCAATTGATTGAGAGATTCTTATTGGACTTCGCCTTTGATGGCCTAGCAGCATTTGCGCGGCTGCTTTCTAATGTGCAGCGGGTTGCTCGGCAGTATGGGATTCATCATGCCTCTCTTTGTCGGCGACGTCGACATGCAGCAGAGGACTTACTGCCTTTGGTTCGTTCCTTGCTCGTGGATTCCCCAAATGATGATTTTTTGCTGTACTGGAAAGGCGTTTGGCCCATCTTATTCAAGTATTTCAGTTGAAATCTTATCAGCAGGCCGAGCTGCATAACTTGACTGACACATTGCACGATAGTGCTTGCCAGTCTCATAAGTTCTTTCGCGCCTTGCATGCTTCTCCGGCTCGCGAAAATATGACTAGGCTCCAGGATTCGGAAGGTCGCATGGTCACTGATCCGCAGACCATTGTCACCATGTGCAGAAATTATTTTATGGAACTTCTTGGTTCTTCTCCCTCGCCTTCTAGCCAGGTTACGCATGCCCGCTCGGCCTTCTATCATCTGGTCCGTCAGCAGGTTCCACTTGATATGCAAGCCACTTTGGAGGCGGATATTTGTGAGGAGGAGGTTATGGATGTTTTGTTGCACCTGCCTAAGGATAAAAGTCCTGGTTGGGATGGTCTCACTAATGAATTCTTTGAGCATTTGGCCGCGCAGTTGGTGAAGCCATATGCGGTCATGTGTCAGCAGGTTTGGGAACAGGGGTCATGCCCTCCTCATGGAAAGAAGGCCTTATCAAACTGATTCCCAAGGTCCCTTCGCCGTCAACGCTGCAACACTGGAGACCAATTTCTTTGATGGGCTCGATGTATAAAATCTTCTCCAAAGTGCTGGCGAATCGGCTTCACAAGCACCTTCTCGCTATTTTGCATCCTCTCCAATATGGTTTCATCAAGGGCCGCAACATTCTCCATAATATCTTGAATGTGCAAATGGCTATTGACTATGCGCGGCATTCCAGTCAGGAAGTGGTCTTGATTCAACTGGACTTGGAAAAGGCGTTTGACTATGTGGACTGGTCTTTCATTGCAGATCTCATGTCTGCTATGGGCTTTGGTACTCGGATGTCGCAATTGATCTACACCATTAGTGCTGCGGCTTCTTCTAGAGTTATGCTCAAAGGTGGGGTTACAGAGCCATTTGTCCTTACTCGCTCGGTCAGACAGGGTTGCCCTTTGAGTCCTCTCTTCTTTGCCCTGGCGACTCACCCGGTCCTTTCAATGTTATCCTCCATGGCGGCTTCGGCTCAGCTGGCCGGATTGTCTCTTCCTTTGGGGCAGCACTTCATTAGCCAATCTTTGGCTGATGACACCTTTATGATTTTGCGGGCAGACAGGGACAACATTCGAAAGGCATTAGATGTTTGGACGCTCTTTGGTCAGGCCTCTGGTCTTCGCATCAATGCCTTTAAGTCGCCCATTCTCAGTTGCACGGAGCCTGATTTACAGTCATTAGGCTGGCAGGGTCAAGTGGTTTCCCGTGGATCCATTGTCAGGCATCTTGGATACCCGTTGGGAGTGGATGTACGGCCAAAGGACCTACTGGAGTGGATTTCACAAAAACTGGCGACGAAGTTTATGTATTGGAAGTCGTAAGCGTGGCCATTCCATGTGCGCCTCAAAGTGGCTCAGACCATTATGCTACCAATGCTAATGTATTTCCTGCCATTGCTGCCATGGACGCCTACTACTTTGAAGGCTCTTACTCATCCTATTCGTTTCATGCTATGGAAGAAGGACTCCCTGCAGGCAGGCATTTCATGGATTTCATGGTCGCATACATGTACCCCTAAACGCATGGGTGGTGGCGCTATTTTGGATGCAGAAACTGATATGGTGGCTCTTCGTAGGTCTCTTTTTCGTGCCATGTGTGTGGATCATCACCCGTGGACCATCATAGCCCATTATTTTCTTGAGGACAGCGGGCTACGCCATGGTAACACACGGCTTCGGGCCTCCTGGTGGCATGTTCTTAATTCTGACTCTCGATTTTCCAGTCCCTCTTCCTCTTTGTTACTGCACTTGGTCGGCTCTTGGAAAGTGGTGCTCCAAAAGGCCCGTTGGCATCCAGTAGGGGACCGCATGCAGTCTAACTCCTTTCAGCTTGAATTGTTGGTAGTATCCAGATTACTTTCATGGGAAGACAAGCATCAGCTCAGACCGAGATTTAACCGCATGGCCCGTTTAGGTCTGACTTCGATTGCGGATGCTACCCTTGCCACTCGCAATGTCCTCGCATCGTTTCGGACTGCTAGGAGACTTTTCAGGATCCCGTGCGGATACCGTGGTTTATGGGAAAAGCTTTTATTGGAGCTTCAGGGTCGGCAACCCTTTCCTGCCCTGGCTGTGGATCGTCCTTGGCAGGACTGGGACCTTGCAGGCAGGTTGAGTCTGGAAAAGGCCTCTACCAATCAGGTGTATCATCTTCTCATTCGAGATCACCACTGACTGGGTGTGAAAGCTAATACTGTTTGGGGACTGCGGAAATCGCGGACATGGTGGCAGGCAACGCTGATGGAGGGCTGGCTGAATAAGGCACCTTTCAAATGCAAGGTCTTCCTTTGGCGGGTAATGATTGGTGGTCTTCCTCTTGCCTCGGCCCTTTCCAAGCGTCGAATCTCGAATGGCAATTGTTTCTTCTGTACCACTACCGTGGAATCGGCCCGACATCGTTTTCTTGCTTGCTCGCTCGCCAAGAATATCTGGTTACTCTTGTCGCAAATCTGGCAAGCGGTGGTGGGGTCCTCACTAACTCCTTTCGATTGGGTTTTTGTGCGCCCAAAGTACCCCACACCGCCACAGTTACATATGAAGATCTTATTTCCCTTTTTCAGATATTGGGGATGCTGGCACATTTGGACCATGCGCAATGCTTTTCTTTTTGATTCGGCTTCTAATGTACTGAGACATATTGCCAGGCTTAAAGGGCTCTTGCATTGGCAGCTAGATCTCATTCGACACTCCGACTTGCTCCCTTGGGAGGATTTGCATCCCTGGCATATGGCAATTGCCTTTGGGTCGTTGCCATGATTGGTGTAACCTTTGTAGTGCATTAGTACGGGGATTTTCCACACGTTGGGCTAGGGCCCTCGTGTCTCTTGTAATCATGTCATCATGTAATCTTGTACCTTTTCGTAATTAATACAATTACCTTTTACGAAAAAAAAAAAAAAGAGAGAGCACAAGACAACAAGCAAGAGTGGGCAGCAGTTCCACACTCAAAAGATGCAAGTGCTAGAATTATAGAATGAAAGTACAATAGATCTTAAGTAAGTTAGACTTATCCCTAACTCAACTAGAGTTCATTTCACTCTAGAACTAACTCTAAAAGTGGTGATACGACTTATTGATGTAGTTGTGTTCACACTACAAACCAACTAACTAAAACATTGGGCATTGCCCATAGAATTGGCAAATTGATCCTGTGTTTTATGCCCACACGAAACGCATTGAGGTGCATTATCATTATGTTAGAGAGTGATGTTATGTAAGAGAGATCAACTTGATGTATGTACCCACATAGGAAAATGTCACATACATTTTCACCAAAGCATTACCTCGTGAGAAGTTTGAGGCTTTTCGAAAGTCCTTGAACTTAGTTACCCTTTGGTGATTGATCTTCCTGTACTTCTATCACATTGGCACTGCAGAGGGGGTGTCAAAATTTGCCAATTCTGTGGTGGGGCAGTGCCCAATGTTTTAGTTAGTTGGCTTGTAGTGCTAACACAAATACATTAATAAGTTGTGTCACCATTTCTATAGTTAGTTCTACAGTGAAATGAACTCTAGTTGAGTTAGGGATAGGTCTAACATTCTTAAGACCTATTGTACTTTCATTATATAATTCTAGCACTTGCATCTTTTGTTTGTGGAACTGTTGTCTAGTCTTGCTCATTGTCTTGTGTTCTCTCTCTCTCTCTCTCTCTCTCTCTTTCTCAATTTCCAATATTGCTCCATTACCTTAGCGTACTAGAAGGATTGCCAGGTATGCAACACATGATGCAAGGGCAACACATTTAGCTAATATTATGGAAGTAGATGATTGCGATGAGCATTTGTTTTTGAGTTCACTATTGGATGATGATGAGTCTACTTCCTTGAAAGAAGCTCAACAAGATGTATCAAAACGACTAAGTAACCAGAGAGACAGTAGGGTTTGTGAGGAAAAACACAGTGTGTACGACAAACACTGAGAGAGAAAAGTAACACAAGATGATGAAAGATGAATCATGCTGATTAAATGAATCTGATACAAGGGTGCTGTAGCACAAAGGAAGCCTTGGAGTGCAGGAAGACTAGCGAATAAGCCTTTGAGTCTACAAACGTAGGATGAGGAGGTTTCGCTTGGAGCAGGGAGACTACTGTCGAAGGGTGAGGAGCCTCTAAATTTGCAAACGTAGGGATGAAGAGTGGTACCTACGAGTAGGGAGACAGCCAATGAAGCCTCTGTCTGCAAATGCAAGCGTGATGAGGTGACGCCAACTGCTGGGAGTGATGCCAAGTGGTGATGATGAGCCAGATGCTGAAAATGCAGATGAAGATAGCCTCTGGGAGTAAAATGCCAGCTATGGAGTGACGTCAGAAGGGTGGGAAGCAGCCAAGAACCAAACACAAGGTGCAACTGCCTCCGATGAAGGTGACGCTTGTTGGAGAGAGACTCCAGATGGTGAGGAATCTCCTTGGCAGCCAAACACAAGAAGATGGAGCCATCGGAAGAGCGGAGGATGATGCCAGATAGGGTGGATGCTGACGCCAAGAGAGTGTGGATTCCAAATGAAAGGTGTACGAGCACAAAAGATGCTGTCGCTAACAATGGAGGATGGACGTCAGCTGAAGAGGAGCACACTGCCACCATAAATGCAGCCAACTGGAGATGAAGGTTGGCACCAGGAGAGTGTGGAGATGGTGGTAGGAGAGGAGAGAGAGAGAGATGATGGAAGAGAGAGAAAGTGTTAGAAGATTGACGAAGAGAGAGTGGGAGTGACGGATTGAAGGATCAGGCGTAAGGAATGAATGAGAGAGTGGCCTATAAATAGGCACAGTCAGTCTAGGGTGGCACCCTTTTTTGGGGCTACAAACCCTAAACGGAAACCTTAAACGCAAAACACAGAAACACAAAAATGCAAATTATGGGTGAAGGGTTTCTCAACACCCCCTCTCAGGCCCAAAAAGGGGAACAAGAGAAGAGTGAGGTGGAGATGCAATGCTACATGTTGAAGAATGCTCATGCAGCAAGTGCCACTTGGACAATGTCTCTCGTGGGGAAATTACTCACTTGCCCAAGCCCCCTAGTACAAAGATGATGAAAACATGCAATGCATAGGAGGAATGCTGGACTTTGTGTGGTGCCGAGAACCATAAGAATATGCCCGTACTCGATCTTGGGAGGTGGCTCCATGCTGACCAAGGGACGAAAAAGATCCACCCTTAATCTGAGAATACTACCTGAAAGAAGACCTTTGAAGATATTCAGAAGACTTGATGAGCTGTAGAACCCAAAACGCAACCTTGGGAGAGAAGCCACTAGCTCCGTGACTCCATGCTGGAAGGAATATGAAGGCTTTGTCACCAAGTCGGTGTTGAAGATCCAAGGGCCCCGATCTAAGTAGGTCCTCTAGATCCTGGGTATGAGTAGAGGAAATGATTGCTCAAAGGAGAGCCACTCCTTGAAAGTGAAAGGTGGTGGCGTGTGAAGAAATTCATGGCACATAGGGGCCTTCTTTGAATCGGAAGGAGTAGAAGTAGGAGCCCCCTTTGAAGCCGAAGAAGAATTGGAAGCCCCCTTTGAGGGTGAAGTAAGAAAATTCCCCTCTGAATCCTAGTTTGAGAGAGAGAAAGGGAATCCAACCACTCATGGTTCACGGACTGCGAAGCATCTAATGTCGAAGGAAGTGTCGCCGGTCGTATCGAAGAAGGTATCTGGGGCTCGGAAGAAGTTGGAAAGCACCCAGAAGTGGCCTCGAACTTGAGTGGAAGAGGGTGGAGAAGAAGAAGGCTCAAGATGAGCCAAGGGTGGGGAATAATCGCAAGCTTTCAGGTGAGTGGACTGTGGATGAGATGTGGGCCGTGGAAGCCACTTTGCGTAGAAGTGGGTGAGGGAAACCTCCGCGCAGTGGGGTGGTCTCTAGGAGGGCTTATCACCTGGTAAGGTCTTAGAGCCTCCGTGTGCTCGAAAGGACTTAGTGTGCGTTGTGAGGCAATCAGAGTGCAAGCCAACATTAAAGTGTGTGCACAAGAGGGAGAGGAGGGAGAAAGTACAATAACATGTCTTGCTTATAAAGTTGCTTATGGGTACAATTAGGGTCACCTCACTCAATCAATTGATGTAGATCCATGGGCTGTTTATATAGCCCCAACTAGCTAGGGTTAGGGTTTTCCCTTCCCCTCAGGACCATTCACACCTGCCTGCCCTTATCCACTCTTGCATAAGGAGAGTTCATATGCCTGTACTTTCAACACTCCCCCTTAATACAAGGTGGCATTGGAATACAAAGCATAAGAGAATGCCCCTCAACCCAAAATAGGATGCCTTTATAGATCAAGCTACAAGGATGGTTATAGGCAGAAAGGATACAGGACTTAGAAGAGTCGGTCATCGGTGGATTGGGAGGCGAAATTGGCCTCCAATTCCTTGGGTACTTTAGGATGGTTAGGATATTTACTGGTAATATGTCTTGTCTTCTTACATTTATTACATTTCATCTTTCTGGGTATTTTTTCCAACAGTTGTTTACAATATGCTCTTTCTTCTTACAAAAAGTACACTTATTGACAACTATATGCACTAAGACTTGGTCACGAGATGTTGAAGTAGATGCTTGATTAGGGCTTCCTTCTTTGTGATTTTTTTTTTCTTCATCCAAACAAGATTGGATGGTACTTGCCAAGGTAGGATTGGGAATATTAGTAAGAGTTGTTACAAGTGTGGGAAAGACCTTTTTGTGAATTTTTAAAAGAATGGCAATAGCATCCTCATCATGGATTGGTGCTTGCATTGAAGAAAGGTGTGCCATGAGGCTCTTCATATGAGAAATAAATTTTCCCAAGTCTTCTTCTTTATATTCCAAGGTGAAGAATTCAATCTTAAGGAAAATCTTAGTGTTTTTACCTGTAGCACCATAGAGCTTTTCAAGCTCATCCCATTTCTCCTTTGGCAGTGGAGAGCTGATCAACATGATGAATCAAGGATTCATCTAAGTGTAACACGATTATTGCTTGAGCACATTGATCATTCTCCACATCAAAAGGACTTGTAGAATCAACAGCTCTAGTTCCTTGAATGAGAGGCCAATAACCTCTCTCCATCCTTTTGTACTTAATAAGTACTTGGCAGGGGTGAAAATCTTTGCTATCAAATTTACGAATTTGAGGACGAAGGTTGGCATAGGCTGAGGCCATAGGAAGGTCTTACTACTTGCTTAGTGCAAGTAGCAGTGTCTGATCCTTTACAAAGGGCCACTAGTGCAAAAACGAAAACAATGTAGATTTTACAATTAAAATTGCAAGGATGAGAATGGTTGAAAATCATACATATGGAGTATTTCAAAATAGGACTTAGGTGGTCCTTGCCTTTGAACAACCCTTTTTTTATGTTTGATTGTTTTCCTTGGCTTTAGTGAAGTGAACTTAGATTGCACTTCTAGCTCCTCTTGATGATGTGGCTTATTAGAGAAGTTCTTGGTGGAACAAGGCTGATCAATCAACTCTATGCTATGAGATGAATCAGAGGAGAGTACAATAATACTCATTTCTCATATTTACCAGTAACAAACAGTAAGAAACACTAGCTAAATACATTAGTAGTGCTAAGAAGCACTTGTACCAACTTTCATTCTTCTACTCATAATAAAGGTCGAACTTCATGAGCTTAGTAGTGTCCATGAGATGATAAAAAAACCTCTGCATTTGAGCTCCACAGGGTAGTAACTAATCCTGACAAAGGTTTTTCAGTGATTAGAATCACTATTAATAATGCCCAGATTAAAAAATAAGTCAAATGCCCAAGCTTGCAAGCGTTTGGCTATGGCAAAGTATGACCCATAGTTAGGGTTTTGTCTACAGCAGGCAGTAAGAGGAGAGTTAAGCCAAACCCTCTTAGGGGGAGATGGCCTACTATAAGGGCTACAAAGGCCCTATGATGGCCATCGGGATTGTGCCCCCTACAGTGCGTATTGTTGTACAAATTCTCTCGCTGCCACAGACTGCACCTGATCTGTGAAATGAACAATGTCGGGTTGTGTACACACCAATGTTGGGGTCTAATGCGACGTGCAACTATGCCCTGAGGTGCTAGACACTTCTCCAGAAGAAAGAAGGAAGAGATGTGGCCTGGTTTGTCCTCCCCAAGCCCTCCAAGGTCAGGGATCTGACAGGCAGCTATGGTGGAAGAAGAGCATAAGATGACACGAACAACTCAAGTGCAGTTAGTGGAGTAATGAGGCCGAGGGAAGCTAAGGATCAGAGGTAGCTTTGATACCATGTGAAGAAATTAGAGTGCAAGCCAACATTGAAGTGTGTGCACAAGAGGGAGAGGAGGCACAAAGTACAAGAATATGTCTTGCTTATAAAGTTGCTTACGAGTACAACTAGGGTTGCCTCACTCAATCAATCGATGTATATCCATGGGCTGTTTATATAGCCCCAATTGGCTAGGGTTAGGATTTCCCCTTCCCCTCAGGACCATTCACATCTGCTTGCCCTTATCCACTCTTGCATTAGGAGAGTTCATATCCCCATGCTCTCAACAGGCGTCAGTTGCGGCTTATTGCCTTGAGCATAATACTTTGATAGCCGATGCAAAACGATCTCTGAGGCCCAGAAAGGAGAGGTGGCACAAGGAGAGTGTAGTGGAAGATGCATATACTTTGGAGGGTGGGGAGCAAAGGTCGATGTCGACAATCTTTGGTGGGATGACCGTTCGTGTTGTAGTAGTCGCACCTAGTAGAAGGGCAATCTATCGATGGAAACGCCATGGTACAGGTGTGGCAAACTGGAGAAGGGAGGGTGAGAGGGAGAAAAAAGTTATCTCCCAATGTGCAACGGAAATGATAGAGAAATCAAATGTTGATGCCAAACCCACTACTAGTCTTTGTCTTCTTTGATGAGGAGGATCTTTGTGGCTCTGAGCACCTTCGCTTTGATACCATGTCAAAATGACTAAGTAACTAGAGAGACAGTAGGTTTTGCGAGGAAAAACACAATGTGTATGGCAAACACTGAGAGAGAAAAGTAACACAAAGGATGATGAAAGATGAATCATGTTACTGAAGTGAATCTGATACAAGGGTGCCATAGCACAAAGGAATAGGGCCCTGGAGTGCAGGAAGACTGCCGAAGAAGCCTCTGAGTCTGCAAAAGCATGATGAGGAGGTGTCACTTGGAGCAGGGAGATTGCCGTCGAAGGGTGAGGAGCCTCTAAATATGCAAACGTAGGGATAAAGAGCGGTACCTATGAGCAGGGAGACAGCCAATGAAGCCTCCGTTTGCAAACACAAGATTAATGAGGTGACGCTAGGTGTTGGGAGTGATGCCAGGTGGTGAGGATGAGCCAGATGCTGAAAACATAGATAAAGACAGCCCTTGGGAGTGAAACACCAGCTGTGGAGTGACTTCAGAAGGGTGTGAAGCAGCAAGGAACCAAATACAAGGTGCAATTGCCTCTGATGAAGGTGACGCCTATTGGAGAGAGATGCCAGATGGTGAGGAATCTCCTCAGCAGCCAAACGCAAGAAGGTGGAGCCCGCCAGAAGAGTGAAGCATGATGCCAGATAGGGTGGATGCTGACGCCAAGAGAGTGTGGACTCCAAATGGAAGGTGTAGGAGCACAGAAGATGATGTTGCCAACAATGGAGGATGGACGCCAACTGAAGAGGAGCCTGGAGCACATCGCCACCACAAACGCAGCAAACTAGAGATGAAGGATGGCGCCAGGAGTGTGGAGATGGTGGTAGGAGAGGAGAGAGAGAGATGATGGAAGAGAGAGAGTGCCAGAAGATTGATGAAGAGAGAGTGGGAGTGATGGGACTAAAGGATTAGCTGTAAGGAATGAATGAGAGAGTGGCCTATAAATAGGCATAGTTAGTCTACGGTGGTGCCCCTTTTTGGGGCTACAAACCCTAAACACAAAATGCAGAAATATAAAAACGCAAACTGCGGGTGAAGGGTTTCTTAGCAAGATGTACATTGGATGCAGGCCATGTAGGATGAGTTAGACTCCATCGCGACTAACGCTACATGGGATCTTGTGGATTTACCACTAGTAAGAAGGTTGTTGGCACAATATAGGTTTTTAAACTCAAATGCAAAGCTGATGGTACTATTGACAGATCCAAAGCACGATTAGTAGCAAAAGGCTATGCGTAGAAGAATGGCATAGATTATGAGGAAACTTTTGCTTCTACATCCCGTATGAGACAGATGAGATGTGTGATTGCTATGGCTGCAAATTATGGTTGGAAAGTACATGAGTTGGACATTAAAACTCAAGAGAGCATTCTTGAATGGGGATTTGCATGAGGATGTTTATGTGTCACAACCTCTAGGGTTTGTGGTTAAAGGGAAAGGGCACATGGTATGCAAGCTGCATAAGACTCTTTATGGTTTCAAATAGGCTCCTCGTTCATGGTACTCTACTAGCCAACAAAGGGTTCTTTAAAAATAGTTTGATTGCTCCCACTCTATACATTAAGAATGAAGTGAGGGACTTGTTGATTATCATTCTTTATGTAGATGACATGCTGCTCATTGGACTTACAGAGGAAAAAATTGCAGATTTTAAGGCTGAATTAAAACATGCATTTGCTATGACAGATATGGGCTGTCTAGACTATTATTTGGGGATTTAGTTTACCCAAAATCAGCATGGTATCAATATGTCACAGTCACAATATATGGATAAGCTATTACATAGGTTTAATATGCAAGATTGCAAACCTACGTGCACTCCTATGGAGCCAGGCTTAAAGCTGTCTATGCATGATGATGAAGAGATGTCTGATGTTGCAATTTACAGCCAAGCTGTTGGGTCTCTTATTTATCTTTGCAACACACATCATGACATTCAGTATGCAATATCTTAGGTGAGTAGGTATATGCACAACCCACGGATCATACATTGGTAAGCTGTTAAGTGGATCTACAAAAATTTACAAGGTGCTTATTCACATGCATTATAATTTCCCAAGGGGGAAGAGTTGCATCTACAAGCTTACAATGATTCATGATTGGGTTGGTGATGCAGACACTAGGCAGTCTACTAGTGGATACTATTTCTTTCTAGGTTGTTGATGCTTTTCATGGCTAAGCAAGAAACAGCCTACAGTGGCTACCTCGTCTTGTGAGATTGAGTGCAAGGTAGCCTTCACAGCAAGAGTGAAATGTGTTTGGTTGCACAAATTGTTGGTTGATCTACACATACCTTTGGAGGGTCCTATGCCCATTCTTTTTGACGGTTAGAGGGCTATTGCAGTGGCATGGAATCTTGTGTTTCATGCTCGTATGAAACACATTGAGGTGCATTACCGTTATGCCAGAGAGAGATGCTATGCAAGAGAGATTAACCTAATGTATGTACCCACACAGGAAAAGGTTGTAGACATTTTCACCAAAGCATTACCTTGTGAGAAGTTTGAGGCTTTTCGAAAGTCCTTGAACTTGCTACCCTTTGGTGATCAATCTTCTTGTACTTCTACCACATTGGCAATGTAGGGAGGTGTTTGAATTTGCCAATTCTATGGACAGTGCCCAATGTTTTAGTTAGTTGGTTTGTAGTGTGAACGCAACTACATTAATAAATTGTGTCATCACTTCTATTGTTAGTTCTAGAGTGAAATAAAGTCTAGTTGAGTTAGGGATAGGTCTAACTTACTTAAGACCTATCATACTTTCATTCTATAATTCTAGCACTTGCATCTTTTGAGTGTGGAAATGCTGTCCACTCTTGCTCATTGTGTTGTGCTCTCTCTTTTTTTTCGTAAAAGGTAATTGTATTAATTACGAAAAAAAGTACAAGATAACTTGATTACAAGATACATGACGCCAATCCAGGCCATCATGTGAAGAGGGGCTAAGTGCTACAAGTTACAAAGTTATGGCAAGGGGGCAGATGAAATTGCCATAAGCCAGGGACGGAAGTCCTCCCTAGAGAGCAAATCAGAATGCCGGAGAAGATCCAACTGCCAATACAAGAGGCCCTTAAGCCTCGCAATATGTCGCTGAACATTATAGGCGGAGTGAAAAAGAAAAGCATTCCTAATGGTCCAGTTATGCCAACAGCCCCAATATCTAAGAAAATGATACATGAGTTTTATATGTGGCTGTGCAGGAGTGGGGTATTTGGGCTGCCCGAAAACCCAATCAAAGGGGCGCAGGGTGAATCCAACCGCTCCTTGCCAAATAGCCGACAAAAAGAACCAGACTTTTTTTGCGACAGGGCAAGAAATAAATCTGTGGCGGGCTGATTCCACCGCAGTGGTGCAAAAGAAACAGTTGCCATTGGAGATTCGTCGCTTGGAAAGAGCCGACGCAAGCGGAAGACCACCAATCATCACTCTCCAAAGAAAGACTTTACATTTGAAGGGGGTCTTGTTCAACCAGCCCTCCATCACAGTTGCCCTCCACCAGGACCGGGATTTTCTTAAGCCCCATAAAGCATTGGCTTTGGTAACTTACCATTGTTGATCTTTGATCAGAATATGATAAACTTGATTAGCAGAAGCTTTGCTTAAAGGCAGCCGGCTTTGTAGGTCCCAATCCTGCCAGGGATGATCTGAAGCAAGGGCAGGAAAGGGTTGTCTGCTCTGGAGCATCCGCAAAAGCTGTTTCCATAAAGGTCTATATCCCCGCGGAATCCTGTAAAGCCTCTTGGCTGTACGAAAAGATATAAGCACATTGCGACTAGCAAGGGTGGCATCCGCGACCGAAGACAAGCCCAAACGAGCCATCCGGTTGAATTGTGGTCTAAGCTCATTTTTTCCTTCCCATGCAAGTAAACGCGAGACTGCCAATAATTCCAATTGAAAAGAATTCGTAGCCAAGCGATCCTCCACTGTATGCCACTGAGCCTTTAGAAGGACCCGTTTCCAGGAACATACCAAATGATTAAGCAGCGTCGAAGAAGAACTGGAGAACCTTGAATGAGCATTAAGAACATGCCACCAAGAAGTCCGGATTTGGGTATTGCCATGTAGAAGCCCATGGCTCTCAAGGAAATAACGGGCTATATCGACCCATGGATGATGATCCGAGCACATGGCGCGGAAGAGAGACCAACGGAGTGCCTGCATGTGAGTTTGGGCATCTAAAATAGCTCCATCACCCATGCGTTTAGGGGTGCAGGCATGCGACCAAGAAATCCAGGAAATACTTGCATGCAATGAGTCCTTCTTCCATAGCATGAAACGAATAGACTGAGTAAGAGCATTGAGAGTCGTAGTAGTCCAGGGCAACAATGGCAAAAAATATGTCAGCATTGGCAACATAATTGTCTGGGCCACTTTGAGACGAATATGGAAGGGCCAGGCTTGAGATTTCCAATACATAAACTTAGCCACCATTTTCTGAGAAATCCACTGCAGAAGCTGCTTTGGTGGAACGTCGACACCCAAAGGGTACCCAAGGTGCCTGACAATGGAGCCACGAGGAACAACCAGACCCTGCCAGTCCAAGGATTGCAAATCCGACTCCGTGCAGCTGAGAATGGCTGATTTGAGCGCATTGATGCGAAGGCCGGAGGCTTGACCAAAGATGCCCCAAACATCCAATGCGCGCTTGAGGTTGTCCTTGTCCGCCCGCAAAATCATAAAAGTATCATCCGCCAGGGATTGGCTAATGAAGTGCTGTCCTAAAGGAAGCGACAGACCGGCCAACTGAGAAGAGGCTACCATATGGGATAACATGGAAAGAACTGGATGTGTCGCAAGGGCAAAGAATAGAGGGCTCAAAGGGCATCCTTGTCTGACAGAGCGGGCAAGTACAAATGGCTCAGTAACACCTCCGTTCAGCATGACTCGCAAAGACGCTGCAGCGCTAATGGTGTAGATTAGACGATCCGGGGACCAAAGCCCATAGCCGACATAAGTTCAGCGACGAAAGACCAATCCAGATAGTCAAAAGCCTTTTCCAGGTCCAGTTGAATCAGTACTAACTCCTGGTTAGAATGCCTTGCATAATCAATAGCTAGTTGAGCATTCAATACATTGTGCAGAATATTTCGGCCCTTAATGAAACCATACTGTAGAGGATGCACAATGGCCGGGAGATGCTTATGAAGCCGATTCGCCAATATTTTGGAAAAGATTTTGTACATTGAACCCATCAAGGAAATGGGGCGCCACTGTGTCAACCTAGATGGCGAAGGAACTTTTGGAAGCAGTTTAATAAGGCCTTCTTTCCATGAGGAAGGCATGATCCCGGTTTGCCACACCTGCTGAAACAAGGCCTGCAATGGTTTTGCCAGTTGGGTAGCAAAAGCTTCAAAGAACTCATTGGTGAGACCATCCCAACCCGGGCTTTTATCCTTGGGCAAATGTAACAAGACGTCCATAACCTCTGCCTCACAAATATCGGACTCCATAATAGCTTGCATGTCCTGCGGTAGCTGATTGCGGACCAGGTCATAAAAATCCGAACGGGCCTGAGTGATTTGATCTGAAGGTGGAGAAGTGGTGCCGAGAAGGTCACGGAAATAATTCCTGCACATATGCACAATAGTCTGCGGATCCATGATAAGGTGACCTTCTGTATCCTCGAGTCTGGTCATATTCTCCCTAGCAGGAGAGGCGTGAAGAGCTCGAAAGAACTTATGGGTTTGACATGCATTATCTTGCAACGTCTTTGTCAGATGTTGCAGTTTGGCCTGCTGATATGATTTCAATTGGAATTCTTTAATAAGATCCGCCACTCACATGGCTAGTGCGAGCAGAAATGCATCATCCGGAGTGTCCACCAGCAGAGAACGAACCAAAGCCAGCATGTCCTCGGCTGCCTTGCGACGCTGCCGACAAAGAGAGGCATGGTGGATCCCATACTGCCGAGCAACCCGCTGCACATAGAGAGCAATCGTTCAAATGACGCAGTGCCTTGAGAAGAGAAGTCGAAGAGAAATCTGTCAATCAATTGCTGCATATAGCCCTGAAAGATGATGGCATGCTTCAGGTAAGACGAATTGAAACGCAAAGGTAGTCTCTCCAGAAATTGCTTGAACGGGGCAATGGGTTGTGCAAGCAGCTCAAGCTGCAGAGGGAAATGGTCCGATAGGGCATATTGCTGCAACACTTTTATTTCGAGTAGCTCAGGAAGAAAATCATCATTCTCCATGATATATATACGATCCAACCTCGACCATGTTGTTGCATACTGGGCAGAATGGAAAGTAAACCCTGTAGAGGACGGGTGTAGCCAGGACCAGAGATCTTGCTTAAGGACGTCAAGAGCCAACGCCTGCCACATACGACTTTCCGGCGTATCCATCACCGAATGCTCCGATGTGGACTGGGAGGAATCCACACACATATTGAAATCCCCCATGAAGAAGCCCCGTCTGCCAAGTGACAAGGAGGTCTGCAAAGTTTGCCAAAGCGCCCGACGAGATAAGGAATCATTCGGAGCATAGAGGCCAAGTAGCCATAAGATTTCCCCTTCGAATATAATTTCAATCACCAAAAAACGGCCATGAACATCATTTTTAATCAGAACAGGCTGATATTTGTCATGGACAATCATGAGCACACCCGAATAATGCATGGCCTGTGACCCAGCATAAAACAATCTAAAGCCATGGCAATCTACCACTTTTCCGGCTTCATCGTGACTCTTGTGCTCAACAGCGCACAGGACATCCCACTGATTTTCATGCAACACAGTCCACATAGCATGTTGCTTGTGTCGAGAACAAATTCCACGCACATTCCACGTGGCGATTTTCATGTATACTCAAAACAAAATCAGGTACGAGGCACTGCTTGCCTCGATTTGACTTTGTCAGCGAGAATGTCCAGGACTCCCTCGTCCAAGAAATCCGCTAAAACTGCAAAAGAGTTCTGCGGACCAGATTTGGAAGTAGACGGCATATCTGCTGGCTTAGGGATGGAACGGGGATAACGACGGTCCCACGGGGTAATGACATTACCTCTGGTATCAAATGCCAGCTTAGCAGAGGGACCCTTTGAACGATCCGAAGACATTTTCCTGGCGGGCTGATGAAGGGGGGCAGAGGAAACCATAGCAGGAGCCGAGCGCTTAGAAGACTGCATTTCCTTCCTTCGCATGTATGTACGCATGGAATCTTGTGATGTAGTAGGCACATTGTTCTCCATGGCCGCAACAACCCTGTTGCCTTTTTTTGCACGTACTTCCACCCAATTAGTGGTGCTAGAATCCAGACCCGCAACCTGTTGTTTATCTTTGGCCAAAGCTTGGGGCTGATGGGTAGCATCCAGTGATGGGGCATCACACACCATCTCCTCCATGGGCGGCACAGCATGGCCATCATGGGAAGTGTGTTGCTGTTCCGGGCACTCGGCCATAAAGTGCCCCAACTGTCCACAGGAGAAGCAATGCCCTGCAAAATTGCCCCATTTCAAACGAAAGTGTAATGGGTGCATGCCAGGGCAATTGAGGCGTAACCAGGCAGTCCTTTTTCTTGCAGTGTCCCATAGCATACACAAGCGGTTGCGATTCACAGCCCGGAGACTGGGAGGGACCAGAACAGTGCCCACAGCGGCCATAGCATCCTTCAATAGTGGCCAATAAACAGCCGGACAGTTTTCCACCTCGACCCAGACCGGGCATTCACGTTGCAGCAGACGCTGAAAATCTGCCATTGGATGCCATGGAACCACATGAACCAACCGGCGTTCAAAAAACAAAGGCAGTTTAGACAGGAGAGCAGCACGGTGCGTCTCTGATTTCAACAGGTTCTCAAAAAAACCCCGGGAGCCAACAAAAATCTCTTCAACACAGTCCCCTTGTAGCAGATGTTGCAACTACTGGCGAATACGGGAAAGCAGTGGGATTCGACCAGTGAAGAAAAGTATCACAGCGCAATCATAAAATACCGAAAAGGAGCGTAGTACAATTTTTGGGTCCACGGTGGCGTCCAGCACATCGTCAGGTGCAGAGTCAGAAAAGGCTTCCTGATTATGTTGAACATAATCGCCAAGCAAAGTGTTTGCAAATTCCAGCAAGTGTTCCCAGTCCACTTCCTGAGAGTCCATCGAATCCGAAGCAACCTGGGCATAGGACCGATCCTGAGAAACGCCTAGCTCTTCCAAAGCATGCTTGGTACGTTTACCCGCAGGCTGGATGTCGGGACCAGGGTGCATCTCTTCGTTGCACGGAACCATATCCTCAGGTTCCTCCGCATCAGAATCCGGGCCCAGTGCTGCCACTGTTTGATCTATGAAATCCAGATCCAAACCAGCCATCGTATATGATGATTTGATCTTGAAGGAGGACTGACCCTCTCTTTTGCCAGCTCTCTCGCTTTCCCTTTTTTCTGTCACCGTGCAGGGGCAGACAGGCGAAACACAGGCCGGGCGGTCTCCACAGCAGGACGGGACAGGCTGGGATGCCGGGCAGGGGTCCGTCAGCAGTGTCCGGGAACAGGGCGTCAGGAGGATGCTACCATGAATAGGGCGTCAGTGACAGGGCATCTGGGTGTGGACAAGGCGGCCGGAACAGAAGACGCTGGCGGCTCCAGGAGCAGGGCGACTGCTCCCGACGGCTCCAGGAGCAGGACGTCTGGAAGACGACACCAGGGATGCCGCCGGCAGCGCAGGGCGCAGACGCGACTGGCCGAAGTAGGCAGAGATGCAGCCCGCGATTGTGGTGACGACACGCAAACGCCTGGCGAACAGGAACGACGACGAACCTGAGGCGAACGCGGGGTGCTGACAGGTAGGGTTTCAGGCGGCGGCGGCGCAGGTAAACGCGACCGCAGGACGCGCCAGACCTAGCGATGGCAGGGCGGCACGGAGCGGGAGCAACATCGCGACCTTCTCTCTCTTGTTGTGCTCTCTCTCTCTCTCTCTCTCTTTTTCCATTTTCAACACTTAGGGCTTGAATATCTAAGTTTATGTTTTAAGTCGAAACATAAAGTATAGACTTTAAATTATATGTAATTTTCCTTCATTGAACGTAGGCCCAAGATTTATTAGTCCGATTAGTACCATGCTAGTATCGGACTGTACTAATCAGACACCCACCATTGGACGTGACAACCTTGAGCTGGTCCACACTTGAAAAAGCTTGGGAGGGTGTTCCATGCAAAAAACATGAAAGTGTATGAGATGGAGGTCAAGCCTCCCTCAAAGGTGCATGTGCACTACTTGAAAAAGTAGATGTCCTAAAGGCTAGTTCAACATCTCTCCACTTATGTTAGATCCTTTTTGAGCAAGTTATGAGGCTTGGGTCTCTGAATGGAGGGTTTGGGAGACTGAAGTGGTGAGGAAGTGTTTGAAGTCATCTTCCCTATGTGAACATGTTTTTGAGAATGAGCTCTTCAATCAAAAGCCTACGACAAATCACAAATTGATAAAGAACATAGTTAGGGTTAAGGTAACTCAGAGACAATTTACATTGAAGATGAATAATGAATGAATGAATATATACGATGCTTAATCTAGCAAACACACTATGCAAAGTGAATACTGATCCCCAAACTCTCAAGTCTCTAGAATTGGGACAGAAAGTATGAGCTAGAGAGTGTGTCATACTCTAATGGATCTTGAATTGCAGCAAGTAGCCTTTAAAAATAGTTTGCAGTAGCAAACACAACTCTGTGATGGCCAAGCTAGTGTCAGACTGAGTGGTTGGGTGCAAAATCAGTAAAGTGCAGGCTGGATGCTGATGTGGCAGTCAAGCGACTGCAGACATGTACAAAATGCAGGCTGGCTGATGACATGGCCAACGTAGGCGACAATAGAAAACACCGAACATAGGTCTAGTTGATGACGTGGTAGGTTGGCGGCAGTAGATTAGGTCTAAATGCAGTGAACAATAGGTGATTTGGTAGTAAATAAAGGCTGAAAACAGGTCGCCAGTTAATGGAGAAGGCTAGATAGCAGGTGCCAAGTGATGGAGAGTAGTAGACAGCAACTCAAATCGAGATATCCGTCATGAGGAGAGGGTGTGGACAGCAAAGACAAGTGCTAGCAATCTGCAAAATTGGACTAGGGCTGAGTGGTGGGTAACATTGTTGAGAAACCACTCGTTTAGTACAATCACTTCATTTAGGGTTTTGCACTGACAATCCCAAAATAGGTTGGGCGCCCATATTGTGGGTACTTTTTCAATGGGGTGCCCACATAGTGGGGAGACACCTTGGACTACCTGATGCCTATTTATAGGCCACCTCTCCACACATTCACACACTTCTTTATTGGCCACTTTTCCTCAATCTTCTTTTATCATCCCACACTTTCATTCAGTCATTGTAATACTCTCTCCTTTCTCCATTCTCTCCACTGCCATCACAACCCATGAGAACATTATGGTTCGTGGCTTCTGTATCCATCTCCACTTGGTGTTTTATTGCGGCTTTCTATTGTTGCGTTTGGCAGATGGCACCTTTTCAACTTCGGATCGGTTCCGTCTAGCACTCGTTAGCATATTGGAGGTTGTGTTTTTTGCATCAACAGGGTTTCCTCAGGCTGTTTTTCAGCCTTTAGCTGGCTGCCCTCTTGCTAGGCACTTCATGGAGCTGTTGCTAGTGATCATCTTCCTCTTCTTCGAGTTGATGACATCAAAGGATTGTGTTTTGCTTCTTCGATAGCTGTTCTTCGCCTTCTAGTGATTAGTTTGATAGCTCATTGCTTGGAGGACTGCATTTCACTCCCTTTACAGTATGGGTTTCCTTCAGGTGCCGTCACTTGATCAAATAGGACAATGTAGTCATCTTTAGAGCTTTGGCTTGTTGTATCGGCTTTTCTTCACATAGTATAATTTGATGCTTCATCATCTACTTCTTTTGTGTTTTCTAAGTTTCTCTTCTCTCTCAGTGTTTGCCATACACACTCTGTGTTTCTCCTCGCAAACCCTATTATCTCTATGGGTCGTCGCATATTTTGAAATGGGATCAGAGCATACATGTTATTTTGACATGGTATTAGAACCAAAGGCACTCATAGAGCTGCAAAGATCCTTGGCATCGGAGAAGGCAAATATAGGTTGCGGGTTCACCATCATCTACAGATTTTTCCCCTATTTCCATTGCATCGGCAAGAGATATCCTTCTCTTTTTCTCCCTCCCACCCTTCCTTTTACAGATTCACACTTTGGTGCTATGACTTCTCCACAAGCAGATGGACAGATTGTTGGGTTCTTCTATTGTAGCATCACCGGACACACTACCGATGTTGACATCAACCTTTGCTCCCTACACCACCGGAGTATATGTGTCTATCCCCAAGCACTTGTTGTGCCACATCTCCCTTGTGGGCCACTGAGTTTATTTTGCATCAGCTATTAGATTTTTATGCTCAAGGCAATAAGACGCATCCAATGTGTAGTAAGTGCTTTTGAGCCAAAGGAGGATCCCTTGGTAGCTCGACCTCCTTGAGACCCCCACAATGCACTACGGAGGTTTCTTCTACTGAGTTTAGGGTTCAGTGGGCTGCCCCCATGACAACCTGCGGTTCTACAGTTTGCTCCATCGAGAGACAATGATTGTTGAATACTGTCTTCTTGTTAGTTCGCTCCTTTAGAGATAGTGGCTGTTTGACACCTTTCATTACTTTGGCTCTGCAGTTTGCTCCATTGAGAGACAACAATTGTCCTTGAGGCTCCTACAATGCGCTGTGGAGTTTTAATCAACTAATTTTAGGCTTTAGTGGCTACCCCCATGACAACCCATAGTTCTATAGTTTGCTCCATCAAGAGACAATGATTGTTGGATACTGTCTTCTAGTCAGTCCGCTCCTTCGAGAGAGAGTGGCTGTTTGATACCTTCCATTACTTCGGCTTTGTAGTCTACTCCATTGAGAGTCAGTAAATGTCGCCCACCCTTGGCTCAATGTGAGTCTCTCCTTTCTCCACCTTCAACTACTTAAGATCGAGAGGCCACCTTTAGGAGTTCTTCGACATCTTTTGAACCCCAGATACCTTCTTTAGCATGGCCGGTGGCACTTACTTGGTGATCATATGTTTCAAAGTTCGTGATCCATGAGTTTTTTAGATTCCCTATCTCTTGTAGAGGGGGATGCTCTTTCTTTGCCCTCCGCGAGGGCTTCTATATCTTCTTAGACTTCAGAGCGGGCCCCTATATATCTAGCCTCAGAAGGGATATCTCCTCATCTTGAAGTTCTTCACCCACCATTTACTCTTTGGGGATGGCTGTCTTTGAGTCGTCATTTCTCTTATTGATACCTAGGATCTTCAGGAATCACCTAGATTAGTGGATTGGAGGTTTAGTTGTGGCTTGGTGACGAGGCCTTCGAATTCCTTTCAGCATGGAGTTATGGAGCGTAGGATGCTATTCACCCACCTAAAGTTCTGGATAAAGGTAAACAACAGGTTTCGGGTTTGGATTCTCGTGGCACAGACTGGGTTGAAGTACGCGCAAAAAAAGGTACCAGGGTGGTTGCTGGCATGGAGAATTCTGTGCCTTCTGCATCACAAGATTCCATGCGTACTTATATGCGCAGGAAAGAAATGTTGCCTTCGGAGCACTCTGCTCCTGCTATGGTTTCCTCTGCACCCCGTCCTCAGCCCACTCGGAGAGTGTATTCGGATCGTCCAAAGGGTCCACCTGCCAAGCTGGCTTTTGATACCAGAGGCAACGCCTTTACCCCGTGGGATCGTCGTTATCCCCTTTCCATCCCCAAGCCAGCAGATATGCCGTCTACCTCCAAATCTGGTCCGCAGAACTCTTTTGCCGTGTTGGCTGATTTCTTGGATGAGGGAGTCCTGGACATTCTTGCAGAAAAGGTCAAATTGAGGCAAGCTATGCCTCGTATCTAATTTTCTTTTGAAAACACATGAAAATAGCCACGTGGAATGT